>NW_017671426.1:34094-42722 GCF_001879085.1 Nicotiana attenuata | reverse complement strand
ATTCCCTTGTTCTCCAGGTGGGCTCCTGACTGCAACAAAAATAGACAAAAACAAAGAAAATTTTCTGCCCCAGTTTGGTAGCTGGGCACATGGGTAAGTGTTAAACTGAATTATTCTACCAACTATTATAAGAATTTGAAAGCTAAGTCCTATTATCCAGGGAGGTCCTGACAACTTCTAATAATTATGAACCTAAGTTATATCCTCTAAAGGTATTACCCCCACTACATTTGTTGTCTAAAAGGTCTTAAACTACTCCCCATTATCCAGGTGGGTCCTGACAACTTCTAGTTAAAAGATAGTTTTAACCTAAGTTATATCTACTGAACTTGTTATCTAAACAAACTTTAAAGCTACATCCCATTATCCAGGAAGGTCCTGAAAACTCCTAATTGAATCCTATCTTAAACGTGCAAACTTTGAAACCAACTTATATTCCTATTTATGCTGAATTATGCTACTCATGATTGTTTTGAAATTTAAACTAAGTCTCATTTTCCAGGAGGGTCCTGAGAATTTCCCGTCATACCTGTTTTGGGTGCTTGCTTTTTCCCTAAGGAGGGTTTCTCCGAAACCAATGAAAACTTTCTGCCCCTGTTTCAATCAAAGAAAAATCTTGTCAGTTTAAAAATGTGGTGTTTTGTTTGAGGCCTTGAACTTTGAGGGTGATTGCTCATTTTCTTCCCATGATCGCTGATTCCATTTGAAGACCTTGCTTGTTTGGTGACTAACCACTTTCCTCTGTCATCTTTACCATTGAAAATACCTCTTCTCCATTCAGACCCAACACCCTCTATCTGTTGCATTGCTCATGAATTGACATCTACCCAACCTTTGTGTCTCGCATGAATCCCAAAGCACGTCCATTACCCCCACTCTGTGTATACACTGTTCTTTCTTGACTTAACCACTGGCTTAGGCCTTGAGGTCTGTTGTTGCTTCATTTTGGTTTCCATTCGACGACCTTGCTCATTCCTTGACTAACCACTTCCTTTGTAAGCCTTGACCCGGAAAACACCTCTTCTCGTTCAAGCCCAATACCCTTTATCTGTTGCACTGCTCGTACCGACATTTACCCAACCTTTGTGTTTCACCTGGACTCCCAAGCATATTAATTGTTACCAACTCAGCGCGCATGTTGTTCTTTCCTGATTTGAATCAATGGCCTTGGCCTCGAAATCTATTGCTCCTTTACTTGCCATACTCCAACAATAACTTTGATTTCTGCTTGGAATACCTCGCTTGTCACTGGTTTACCACCCTTTTTGTCAATCTTTTCACAAAAAATACCTTTGATCCGTTCACCAAGCACCCTCCATCTTGTTTCATTGTTCATGAATTGATATGTACCAAACCCTTGTATTTTACATGAATCCCAAAGCATGTTGACTGTTACCAGCTCAGTGCGTTTGTTGTTCATTGCTGACTTAACGCTTTGATGTGTTCACCAGATCCCGTTTTGTTCAATTGGAAAGCTTGGTAGCAGATTTTGAAGTTATTTCTCACTTGTTTTGACCAAACGGACTCAAGAGGAGGAAGTAAATGAAACAAAAGGAACAGAGTGAAGGACAAAGGAAAGAGATGATTCCTAACAAGAAAACTACGAGGTAGAAACCTATCAGGTGTGGATACCAACTCTAATGACCATGACATGCACCTGTAGATATTTTGTCAAGCAAAATCTGATGTTCAGCTCTTGTTGTACCTTTTCACCATGAAACCAGGCTTCAATACTCCGCTTATCCAATCTGATTCACAATCCTTATTCGACTTGTAGTGCCCGAAGGATTTTCACCATCAAGCCTCTCTCATTTCGTTCTTTCTCTCAACTTACAGTCGCCTCAAGGTGCCCGTGAAGGTTTTCACCAATAAGACTCTCTGATTTTTGATTTCTCTCAACTCACTTTGCCTTATGGTGCCCGTGAGGGTTTTCACCAATAAGACTCTCTCATTTTCCTTATTTTTCTGCTTGTACCGGAGTGTTTCCCCTGACATGAATCACTTCTGCTTGCTCGTCTTGGCACTTCTTGAAGACTGATCGGAAGGTCTTTCTTTGGACCGTAATGTGGGCTTTGGGATAGGGTGAGAAAGAAAGGGTATCAAAGGCTCAAAACAATTCAACATGGGTTCAAAATTACAACTTTCAAAATCAGATTTCTCACAACAACTACAACTTCTGCCCCAGTTTCTTTCTTGGGGATTTTTGGACTTTTATTTCGGTGTGACTGAACCTCAGAGTGAGGCTGCCTACGTACCCTTTCGGGATCAAGTCAAACGTAGTTTAGGTCATAGAATTACTTCGTTGTTGCGATCTTTCCTTTTCTTCCACTTTTTCTTTTCTTTCTTTTCATTTCTTTTCCTTTTCCTTCTCTTTTCTTTTCTTGTCTTTTTCTTTTCTCTTCTTCTTTTCTTTTCTTTTCTTTTTCTTTTCTCTTGTTTTTTCTTTTCTTTTCTTTTCTTTTTTTCTTTTCTCTTCTTTTTTGTTTTCTCTTGTTTCTCCACTTTCCTTCCCCGCTCGGGCTTACGAGTTTTATTATTGATTCCGAAAGAGGGGTATGCAAAAAAATAACCGAGGCTCAAAGGGGTAACAAAGGATAAAGTGTTTGGATAGCAGAACAAAATGCCTTCGTCATTCCAATCTCCAAAACATGCCAAGTACAAACTAGACAATTAAACAAGCTGAGGAAAACATACGTAACATCTTTTGCTTGCACCAGAATTACCAACCATATCCACACATTTGCCTTCTACATTTGTCAATTACCCATCACCATTGGAAAACAATCTCGGTACCACGAACGGCCCCTGTAGACTTGGGGGCAAACTTGCCTTTGGTTTCAAACCGATGTGGCATGATGCATTTCAACAGTATTTCTTTATATTCCGTCTGCCCCAGTTTCACACAATTTGGGCTCGAAGTGCTCTCAAAATGCCCTTACGTATTGCCCTCGAATGTCCTTACATCTTCAACATTGTTTCATTGCTTCATTACTAAACTGACTTTTAAAAACCAGGCTGAGAATTATGCGTGCATGTCATGTCACAAGAACCAGCATGAAAAGAATTGTAAAAGGAGAAGAAAACTAAACAAAATGGCAAGAAACAGAGAATTGCATTAGACTGACGGTGAAAGGGTTTAAACAACAAAACAAACTACATAAATTGGGGTCCAATCCTAAAACAAACCTGGATAACACTGAATGACTAAAGGAACTAGACATGTGAAAAGATAGAAGGGTTTGAGTCACAAGACAATATCCGGATTACAACCCTGAAATAACCCGGACAACAGAAATGACAACAAAATAAGCCGCCAAGACTCCTCTTCAGCTAGCCAAGAAATGGATCATCTTTCCAATTACCAAGCGCGGCATCTTAGCCACTGGGTTCCACATCAATATTAANGTTTTTCCCACTGCTGACACCAGGTGACCATAATAGGTGGGTTCCAAAGCCTGTAGGAAATAATCAACCATCTCGCTCTCTTTCATTGGAGGATCGACTCTTGCCGCCTGCTCTCTCCATCGGAAACCGTATTCTCTGAAGCTTTCTCCGGGCTTTTTCTCAATTTTAGTCAGTGACAGACAGTCCGGGACAATTTCGAGATTGTACTGGAAATGACATGCAAATGCTTGGGCCAGATCGTCCCAAGTGTACCATCGAGCGTGATCCTGTCGTGTGTACCACTCCAGGGCTGCTCCACTTAGAATTTGACTGAAGTAAGCCATCAATAACTCGTCCCTTCCCCCAGATCCTCTCATTTTGCTGCAGAACCCCCTCAAGTGGGCCACCAGATCACCA
The DNA here is from genome assembly GCF_001879085.1 of Nicotiana attenuata. Classification (NCBI taxonomy): domain Eukaryota; kingdom Viridiplantae; phylum Streptophyta; class Magnoliopsida; order Solanales; family Solanaceae; genus Nicotiana; species Nicotiana attenuata. The sequence goes on along the minus strand of NW_017671426.1, from coordinate 38,921 downwards.
TGTCCATCATATAAGTCAAACTTGGGTAACTTGAATCCTGCTGGCAACTGGACATCGGGAAACAGGCACAGGTCCTTGTAGGCTACACTCACTTGACCTCCGAGCCCCTGCATATTTTTGAATGACTGCTCTAAGCTCTTAACCTTGCGTATCATTTCCTCTTGCTCAGGGTTTTTGGGAGGCTTTTCTTCTTCAGCTGAGAGATCAAGACGGGGAGTGTAAGAGCATGGTTCTGGTGGTTTGAAAGTGGCTTCGGGGGGGTAATACTGGTTATCATGGGTTTGGAATAAAGGTTCGCTAGAAGACCTGTGTAATGCGACAGGTGGGGGAGCCACAAACACAGGAGTAGTTGGTGGTGGAGGGCATGGGATTTGTTTGGGTGGTGGAGGTGGTGGTATTTGAGAGGTGGTTCCGTAGTACTGCTGGTAAGTAGGGAAAGCCGGAGATGAGTTCACTGTGGGAGGATCTTGAGGCTGAGCTAGTGGTGGGAGGTAGGTGGGGTTAGCAGGATAGGCTGGTGGTGGATGTCCCTTTGACCAGGCCTGGTACATCTCGGCCATTTGTTGCTTCATTTTATACATCTCCTCCTTCATTGCATTAACGTCCACTACTTCCTCCTCCCTAGACGGGTCGACAATGCTTGCTTTTAATTCCTGGTTGACCATGTTTGACTTATCCTTAGAGCGGGTGTTGTAGGGATGGGTTGCCAGAATGCCAGTCAACTTAACCACTTGCCTGAACTCATCAACAACAACTTTGTTAGCGGTTAGAGCATTAACAGATAGGTATCCACACATTTGGGAATGAATGCACCTAAGCAGTTAACCATTTCTATTATGCCTTTTCTTGGTTGCATACGTCATCCCGGCTTTTCCTTATTTCTATGTGCCACTTCCTTTTTTGTTTTTCCATTGTTTCTTGCCGCTCCCTTTTTTTGCATTTTCTCTCTTATTTTTCTAGTTTTATTTGGTTACGGTCAAATCCTATGTAGATTGCCTACGTATCATGACCCCGCATGAATCAGACCGAGCGTAGTTCGTGAAGAATAAATGTAAAGTAGAAGCAAAATGTTTTTGGGAATTTCAATTTTATTGATAGCAAATACGTCTATTAAAAAGACTCACAACTGACAAATTAAACAACTAACAGACTCTAATGCAGAAAAGAACTACGGACTTCACCATCCCTATTCTAGTTCAAACAAAAATACAGACTCAATCAACCGACTGACTTTTAACGAAAAGGAAATTCAGACTCCAGTAGGAAAGGAAATACAGACTCAAATGACAAACTCTAGTAGAAAAGGAAATACAGACTCAAAGGACAATCATGAATACATTAAAGCTCTTGGTGCCCGCCGGACATCGTTCGGTCTCGCCGCGGGCCTATATGCAAGTTCCCCTTGAAGTCTGTCCAGGTCACTCATTATCTGCTTCACAAATATCATCACTGATGCAAAGAAGGTGGTACGAGTCATGTTCTCGCACATTTGGCATTTCCTAGTAATGGAGTGAGCAACGGTTAAGATTCTCTCTCTGATTCTGCCTTTTTCTTGAAGCAACCGCCCTATCTGTTGGGCCCTAGCCTCCGAAGTTTGCTCGGCTACCTGGTTTTGTTCCTGGAGTTGTTTCAAGTCCATTTCTAATTGTGCCAATGCCGTGTAGCAGTGCTCTCTTTCAACTTTGAACTCTTTTGCTTGTTTGATCATTCTGTTCTCTGTGGCAATGACCTTTTTCTTTAATCCCGTGACCTCATTATCGTATTCTTCTTTCAACTGCTTAACCATGCGGGCCCGTTCTTCCGCGTTTTTAGCCAATTGTTTCCGAACCCCGGCTAATTCCCTTTCCGCTTTGTTGAGGTCAAAACTGTAGTCATTCACTTTTTGCCTTAGATTTTCTATAAGCTTCGCATCTTTGGCACTCCTGGCGGGATTTTCGGTCGCTAGCTTCATCTTTTGGATTTGGGCTTGTAAGGCTTCATTCTCTTTGGCCAATTTCTTTCTCTCACCCTCATCAACCGCGACTTGCACGCTATTTTCAAACTGGAGGTCTTGGACCTGTTTTTCCAATGCTCCTATCCGTGCCCTGTATTCATTTTCTTTAGCTAACCAAGCCCACTGTTCTTGCGATGATTCAGCAAACTCCTGGAGGTGAGGTATTTTAGCCGGCCTCCCAAATGCAACTTCCCTTCTATACCAAGCATGGTACTCAGGTGACACTTCTCCTTTAGATCGATCTCGTACACAAGTATTCGCCGCCAAGTATTGACATTCGCTCCAAACCTGGCGAACCCTTGCTTCAGGAAACTGTCCATCAGGACCAATCTCAACCACTTGGATGCTAAGATCGTTGTCTTTCGGCACTATCTGGCATCTCTCGAGTTGCCTTAAAACACGATACGGAGCATAAGGCTGAATGCTTTTAAGACCCATCAAAAGGAAGTGCGGCCCCGTTGCTGGCATATATATGATTTCATCAACAGGCAACCATCCAAATGTCCACTCTATTTGACTAGCAGTGAAGGACCGAAAGTGTGATGCCCAGCCCGTGAATCCCTTGGGCAAGCTGACCCCCTTAATCCTTGTGTAAAACTCCTCTATACATGTCTTCTTTGTGGACCCATAACTCAGGAACTGAGGACGATGGCACAGGTGTTCGGTCATCCACATTTGCAACAATAGATTGCACCCCTCAGAGAAGTCTCCTCCGGCTTTGCAGGCTGTAAGAACGCGGAAGATTTCGGCTAATATCATGGGCGCAAGAGTGCTTTTGGCTTGAGTGAGTAGAGTGCTGATGACCCCGGCTATTTTTATGTCAATGTTCCCATCTTTCCTTGGGAATACCAAAAGCCCCAAAATGACCACCATAAAAGCAAAACGTCTATGTTCTTCCCATTTTTGGCGGTTTCCCTTGCTGCATATCTTGTTTTCCGGGTTGTTGAAGCCTCCTATGTGGCCATATCTGTGATATATGAAGTGTGGAGTACAAAAGCCGTTCGCCAAATCTGCATTGTGGACCGTCCTGCTTATCTTCAGTGAGTCTAAGAATCTGTGCACAGCTACAGTTCTCGGGGCAACCAAGTACTTATGTCTTAATGGAACCTCCTCATTTCCGATGTAGCCAGCTATTTCTTCTAAGGTCGGGGTAAGTTCACAGTCCGAAAAATGGAACACGTTGTGTGCCGGGTCCCAGCATGTGACCAATGCTCTGATAATGTCTCCCCGAGGCACAATCTCCGACAAACCGGTAAGCCCTTTCAAATATTTTTTGACTTCATCTTGCCCTTCTCCTCCTAGGTCGTTCCACCACAGACGCAACTCCAGAGGGATTTTATGCATGATTGAAAAAGGTTCATTTTGAATCGTGCTCATCCTGCACATTTATTAAGGTGATTTAATCACTTATTTTGACCTAAAAGGAAAAAATGACACTATTTTTGTTCAAATTTCCAATGTTAAAACAAACGGCCGATTTTGCAGTTACGGCCTTTCAGAACTTCGGGGAGAAGATTTTAAGGCTGTGCCTGCTAACCGTTGAAACTGACGCAGGGTGGCTGTTCTTGCAAAACAGCCTTCCGACGCCCTTTTTGGGGACATTCGGCTTATTTTAAACAAGAATGGCGGCACCCGACTTATTCATGACGAAATTAAAAAATTTGGCATTTTTGGCTATTTGTGCAAAGGGGAGGTTGGACCCGATGAGGGTTGCCTACGTATCTCACATCCGGTGAGAATCAAACCTACGTAGTTCGGGCAAATAAACCTAACTATTTTTGAAAACAAGACTCTTTTTGTTTTTGTTGGCAAATACACTATTTCTGAAAGCAAGATTCTTTTTTTATATTTTCTTTTTCAGTGGAAAATAAACAAACTAATTTGAAAATAAAACTCTTTTTTGTTTTTCTTTTCTATTGGTAAACAAAACAAACTAAAAAAAACTACTTTTCTTCTTTTTCCTTTCATTTTCTCAAAAATCCAGCAGCATTTCGGCACTACTTGGACATTGATTTTTCTAGTATAGGTAATTAACTCTCTACACTGCTATTTTCTCTTTTTCTCTTTTTGTTTTTCCAATTTTTCCCAGATATTCAAAGCCGGTCAGCATGCGAGTCCAAAACAGATAAATGCACAAGTAGGATGCATCAGGATGGTCCATTATTCCGGGTACACCTGTCCTAGACGGACCCAACCCCTGTGTTGAGTCCCCTAAGTCAAAATGCACGTGATGCAGATAAGCGTTCCTACTAGGGATCCGGCATGAGGTCAAGTTATTCTAGGTTCAAAACCTGGGTATATGTTCTAGACTGTGTACCCGAGCGGACAACTCGAGTCGAGGAGGGGGCTACGGTACCGGCGAACCAAAACGGACCATCCGGCTTACGTAACTTGTCCGGCCTCTTTCTTATTTCTAAGGTATGACACTAACAGAATAGGGAGTCTCGACCACGCGAGCACATCCCCGGACGGTNAGGAGGATGAAGAAGGATATAGTTGCATATGTAGCTCGGTGTCTGAATTGTCAGCAAGTAAAGTACAAGCATTAGAGGCCTGGTGGTTTGCTTCGGAAGATAGAGATTCCTGAGTGGAAGTTGGAGTGTATCACCATGGATTTCGTTGTTGGACTCCCACAGACTCAGAGGAAGTTCGATGCAGTTTGGGTTATTGTGGAAAGGCTGACCAAGTCAGCGCATTTCATTCCGGTGACATTTTCCTATTCTTCGGAGCGGTTAGCAGAGATTTATATCCGTGAGACTCTATTCGTCTTCAGTGGTGTCGCCCGCGTCTATCTATTTCTGATCGGAGGTACATTACGTTTACCTTGCTTATTT
>NW_017671426.1:0-32214 GCF_001879085.1 Nicotiana attenuata | reverse complement strand
TTACCTTTCCCTAACCCACGATAGGATAGGGTACGAACTAAACAAACAAACAGAGCTCGAGAGCTATTGTTGGGACGGGCCAAAGTAAGTCAAGGGCCCAAAGAATTAAACGGCTTATGAACAATCCGAGACCCAAAAATTCTGACCCAACCCCACTAATAAACAATGGCCCCCAAAAGAAACTAATCAATTTAAGACTCGCAAACTGAAGTGGTTCTAACCATTTAACAGGATTAATCAAAATTAACTCAAAGCTAACATTTATACGAATTAAAACAGAAAAACAAAGGACAAAATGAAAAGAAGGAAACAGCGAAGAGATGGAGGAGTAATCAACAGAAAATGAACCTAAATAAATTGAATGGACGAAGGAGGACGACGGAGAACAGACAGACATAATACCTTCAAAGTCGTCTAGACAATACTTGCTGAACTTCTATGGCTTCGATTTGATTCGAAACAAATATTAACCGAGTGTTCTCAAAGAAAACACATGGCCAATACTCGTTTCGAACCCTATCGCTCAAAGGAATCTGAAAAGCTTGGCGGGTTTCTTCTTCTTCATTCACAAACTCGAACAGACCGGTTTGATGAGATTTTGGGCAAAAATGATGGTGGATTAGGGTTGAGGGAAGGATGATGGTCGCATGGATGAGATTTGGGTGGTGATTGAAGCTTTTTGCTTGGGTAAAAATGGCGGAACCCCAAGGCTGGTTAGGGTTGAATGAGATAGATGGGGGAGGGTGAGAGACTGAAGTATTTTGGTCTCTGGTAATGTTTGGAATAGTTTTAAGGGAGTTGGGGCAAGTGGGGGAGCCGTAGGATGAGGTAGATCGAACGGTTCAGATCTGTCGATCTTGGAACGTCATTGTTTGGCTGGGGTATGGGGAACGGACCGGGTTGGTGGGTTTTTGGGCTGGTTTCAAAGGAAACAACATTGGGCCTGGGGGATTATTCAAACAAAAAGCCCAAAATCTGATCTCTTTTCTCTCATTCTTTTTCTTTTAAAAAATCAACTCAATTTAACCCAAAATTCCTTTTTCTTCTTTTTTTGTTTCAAAAGTTAATTAAAATCAAAATTAATTCCTAGCACTTAATTAACTAAAAAAAACACTAATTAAACCCAAAATGATAATCAACACAATTAATTAAAAACAAAATTAACAGAAAAACTACTCAAAATCAAAGCTAAAATTAAAAGTGCAAATTCAGCTATTTTTGCGATTTTTCCCCATTTTACAAAACACCTAATTTGCTAATTAATCCTAAAATGTAAAATTAACTCCTAAATGCACATGCAACACATTTTTTGTATTTTTCACTAATTAAAATGCACACACAAAAATGCAAACAATTAACAGAAAATATCATAAAAATCCACAAAATTGCAAATAATGAAAAGAGATTATTTGGTTTTGAAACTATAGGAGTAATTCATATAGGGCAAAAATCACGTGCTCACAGCTGCCCCTCTTTGCTCGGAAACACGAATAGTTTTCGGGCAAAGAATAGTGAGCGGATACGAGCGATTTTTGCCCGTGTGAATACTTCGTGTGAAGCATTTTGAAAGATTTGACCGCACCCTGATTCTGAGGTTGCCTACATATCCTTGGCTAAAAAGGAATCAGGTCAATGTAGTTCGGGAAAGTTTGGTAGCTGGGACTACCAGGAGCTGTGATTTCACTGTTGTTGCTGCTGCTACTGCTCGCTGACCTCCTTATTACACCGTGTCAAAAATAAAAGAACCTAGCCTAAGCTATGATCTATGAATTACAAAAGATCCTATCTATATCTTCAAACTTGCTCTCGTGATTCTTGTTGCCTTGTTGACTTGTATTCTCCCACTAGAATTCCTGCGTTGTTGCCGTGCATTGTGATTGTAGATGTTTCGCCATTCCTCCAAGTGATGCTTGACCGCTGAGATTTGAAATATATGCCTCCATTCTCCAGGCGGGCTCCTGATTGCTGACGCTTGAAATGTATTCCCTTGTTCTCCAGGTGGGCTCCTGATTGCTAAAGCTTGAAAAGTATTCCCTTGTTCTCCAGGTGGGCTCCTGACTGCAACGCTTGAAAAGTATCCCCTTGTTCTCCAGGCGGGCTCCTGACTTCAACAAAACAGACAAACAAAGAAAAATTTCTGCCCTAGTGTGGTGGCTGGGCACATCATGTTATCAAATATTAAAAATTAAAGGATAGAATATGAATTGTACTTCCCTTGTTCTCCAGGTGGGCTCCTGACTGCTGAAACTTGAAGAGTATTCCCTTGTTCTCTAGGTGGGCTCCTGATTGCTGAACTTGAAAAGCATTCCCTTGTTCTTCAGGTGGGCTCCTGATTGCTGAACTTGAAAAGCATTCCCTTGTTCTTCAGGTGGGCTCCTGACTGCAACAAAACAAGCANGAAGGAAAGTGCGCAAATGCGAACCCCCCTGATTTCGCAAATGCGAAGAATAAGGTCGCAATTGCGACTATTGCCCAGCCGCCCCAAATTCGCAAATGCGATGTCTCACTCGCAATTGCGAACAATATCTCGCAATTGCGAGACCTGCAGCAGGGGCCAAAAAATACTAGAAAACTGGTATGTTTTATCAACTCCAACTATGCCAAAATCTCACCCGAGCCCCCGGGGCTCCACTCCGTGACGGAGAACAGACAGACATAATACCTTCAAAGCCGTCTAGACAATACTTGATGAACTTCTATGGCTTCGATTTGATTCGAAACAAATATTATCCGAGTGTTATCAAAGAAAACACATGGCCAATACTCGTTTCGAACCCTATCGCTCAAAGGAATCTGAAAAGCTTGGCGGGTTTCTTCTTCTTCATTCTCAGACTCGAACAGACCGGTTTGATGAGGTTTTGGGCAAAATGATGGTGGATTAGGGTTCAGGGTANTGGTTAGGGTTGAATGAGATAGATGGGGGAGGGTGAGACACCGAAGTATTTTGGTCTCTGGTAATGTTTGGAACAGTTTTAAGGGAGTTGGGGCAAGTGGGGGAGCCGTAGGATGAGGTAGATCGAATGGTTCAGATCTGTCGATCTTGGAACGTTGTCGTTTGGCTGGGGTATGGGGAACAGACAGGGTTGGTGGGTTTTTGGGCTGGTTTCAAAGGAAACAACATTGGGCCTGGGGGATTATTCAAACAAAAAGCCCAAAATCTGATCTCTTTTCTCTCATTCTTTTTCTTTTAAAAAATCAACTCAATTTAACCCAAAATTCCTTTTTCTTCTTTTTTTTCAAAATTTAATTAAAATCAAAATTAATTCCTAGCACTTAATTAACTAAAAAAAACACTAATTAAACCTAAAATGATAATCAAAACAATTAATTAAAAACAAAATTAACAGAAAAACTACTCAAAATCAAAGCTAAAATTGAAAGTGCAAATTCAGCTATTTTTGTGATTTTTCCCCATTTTACAAAACACCTAATTTGCTAATTAATCCTAAAATGTAAAATTAACTCCTAAATGCACATGCAACACATTTTTTGTATTTTTCACTAATTAAAATGCACACACAAAAATACAAACAATTAACAGAAAATGTCATAAAAATCCACAAAATTGCAAATAATGAAAAGAGATTATTTGGTTTTGAAACTATAGGAGTAATTCATATAGGGCAAAAATCACGTGCTCACAAGCAGGTCTGACGCCTGTGTATTAAAACCAGCCAGCACGGGATTTTTAGAAAAATTTCACAACTCTTCCACTAGAACTCGACCTAGGAGCAATTTTGAGTAGGGGATTCTACACCAAATCATAGGTTTGTGTTCTTTAACTCGTTTTCTTCAATTTCCATCATCACCAAATGAATTCCTAGTCCTAAATCTTTTTCTTTAAGGTAGAAAATTGGGGATTTTGCAAATTTTGGGATTTAGACCTCGATTTGGGGTTGGATTCCGGAACTAATTACATATTTGAGCTCGGGGGTGAATGGATGTAAGGGTTTTGGTCCGAACCTCGAGTTTTGACCAAGCGGGCCTGGGGTCGGTTTTTTACTTTTTGCGGGAAATGTTGGGAAACTTACAATTAAGCATTGGAATTGATTTCTTTAGCGATAATTGATGTTATTAAGTTAATTATGACTAGATACGAGTGGTTCGGAGGTGGAAACTTGTGATGACCCAAAGGGTCATCTTTTATTTTAGAACCCGAATCCGGGTTCCAAGGCCTTAAAAACCTCATTTTCTTTCTCCTCGATTTGCGTGGATAGTCCGGGTGCATTTCCGGAAAGCTTTTATGTAAAATTTAAGAAGGATATTAAATTTGGCCTTTAAAATTGATTAAAGTTGACTTCGGTCAATATTTTTGGTAAACGGACCCGGACCCGTGATTTGACGATCCCGTAGGGTCCGTAGTAAAATATGGGACTTGGGCATGTGCCCGAATCGGATTCTGAGGTCCCTAGCCCGAGAAAAGAATTTTTAAAGAAAATTGTTTGCTGGAAAATATAAAGGTTTTTATAAATTGAATAGTGTTGGAACTTTATGGTATCGGGCCCGTATTTTGGTTACGGAGCCCGGTACATGTCCGTTATAACAATTAAGTCATGTCTATGAAATTTGGTGAAAAACGGAAGAGATTTGATATAAACCGGATCTTTGATTGAGAAAATAGAAATTTTGAACTATCTTGAGGAATTCATGAGTTTTGGTGTCAATTTCGTTGTTTAAGATGTCATTTTGGCGATTTGATTGCACGAGCAAGTCCGTATGATGTTTTTAGACTTATGTGCATGTTTGGTTTTTAGCCCCGAGGGCTCGGGTGAGTTTTGGATAGGCCACGAAGTGAGTTGGGACTTAGAAAAATCGGCTATTGCATCTGGTATCGTTGCAGGCCTCTGATCTCGCAATTGTGAGATCAGGCTGCGCAATTGCGAGCTTCACAGGCTTGGCAATTGCGAGCCTTTCATCGCAAATGCGATCCAAGGCTGGGCCAACACAGTTCGCAAATGCGAACAAACCTTCGCAAATGCGAAGGGAGTCTGGGAGGGGAACTGGTCGCAAATGCGATTATCTAGTCGCAATTGCGGAGGCTGAGGTTTGCTAATGCGAACTCTCTTCGCATTCGCAAAGGCAGCAGAGATATGAGGAGTTCGCATTTGCGATACTTTCCTTGCATTTGCGAGCTTCACAAATGCGAAGCTCCTGTCGCAAATGCGACATCTGCAGCCTGTTAAGTGAGATTTTAGACGGAAGTTTCACTTCATTCTTCCAAATTTAAAAACATAAACTCCAAAGGGCGATTTTCCTAGAGCAAGTTCTTCCCCAAATCATAGGTAAATGAATCTTAACTCTTTTTCTTCAATCTATTTCATCTTTTTACATGATTTCACTTTAAAATCTAGAGTTTTTCATGGAAAATTAGGTGTTCTTGGGTAGAAATTAGGTTTTTTCAAATTTTGGGGATTTGGACCTCAAATTGAGGTAGGATTTCAAAACAAATTTCATATTTGAGTTTGTGGTGATTGGGTAATCGGGTTTTGGTTCGAACTTCGAGTTTTGACCAAGCGGGCCTTGGGTCAGTTTTTAACATTTTGGGAAAACATTGAGAAATCTATACTCATGCATTAGAATTTGTTTATTTAGCGTTTATTGATGTTATTAAGTAAATTATGACTAGATTCAAGCGGATTGGAAGTGGAATCGAGAGGTAAAGCGGTAATTGAGGCTTGATTTTTGGCCATGGAATCGAGGTAAGTGTTTAGTCTAGCCTCAGCTTGAGGGAGTAGGTGTTGTTGTCTTATTTGCTACGTGTTACTATTGAGTTCGACGTATATGCATGGTGACGAGTATCTATACGTTGATGTTGAGCGTGCAAGTGAGTCTTATATGGTGATCGTTGTGTCTCTTATCATGTACTGTTCATGCTTAAAAGGATGTTTCTCTATGTTGAGCAAGTTTCATGATATTGTTGAGTATTTGATCATTAATGAGTATTGACTCAAGTTGAGACTTATATCATAAAATTAACTGTTGAAACGAGATTGGTTATAGCTGATTCCCTTGTAGGGATATTATTGTTTCTATTGTTGATTCCCTTGCCGAGATGTTATTGTTTCTGTTGTTGATTCCCGTGTCGGGATGTATTGTTTCTATTGTTTGGGTGAGGAAGTGCAAAGAACGAAGGGTGATGCCGTGCTGATACTGTGAGTGAGTGTTAATGCACGAAGGTTGATGTCGTGCTGATAATTGTGAGTGTTAATGCACGAAGGGTGATGTCGTGCCATGGTTTGAGAGTTAATGCACGAATGGTGATGTTGTGCCATGATTGTGAGAGTTAATGCACAAAGGGTGATGCCGTGTCGTTTCTATTTTTTCTTATGGTGAGGATGAGAGTAAAAGCACGAAGGGTGATGCCGTGCACGTTTTACTGTTTCATTATCCCTGTTGATACAAATATGGTGTTCATTTTGCTTCTCTATTGAATTACTGTTAGAATTTGATATCCCCCGCAGCATGTTTTCCCTTCCCATCTTTATCTGTTATTTCCTGTTATTTTTGTTCTGCTCGTATATGATTAAACTGCACAGGTTATATGGTTGTCGTGTCCTAGCCTCCTCACTACTTCGCTGAGGTTAGGCTCGACATTTACCAGTACATGGGGTCGGTTGTGCAGATTTTGGTGCCGGACCATGTGAGTAGATTCGAGGTTGTTGCCTTCAGTCCAAGGAGACCAAGGTAGATCTTCTGGCGTTCGCAGAGCCTGAAGTCCCCTTTCCCTGTTTTAGTTTCTTCTGTCTCTTCTATTTCGAGAGCAGTTATGCTTCTTCTAGACGTGTATTTGTAGTAAATCTTAGTCATTCGTGAATTATGACACCAGATCAGTTGGGGTAGTTATGTATTAGAATTGTTGGATTGCTATATCACTTTGGCATATCCTAATTATTTTTTTTTAGTTATTATCTGTTCCTTTATGCGTTATTAATAATAATGGTAAAACTGTAACTGTTGGCTTGCCTAGCTTTCACGAGTAGGCGCCATCACGACCCGAAGGTGGGAAATTTGGGTCGTGACAAGTTGGTATCAGAGCGCTAGGTTGCTTAGGTATTACAAATCACGAACAAGCTAGGTAGAGTTTGAGGGATCAGTACGGAGACGTCTCTGCTTATCCCCAGAGGCTACAGAGTTTAGGAAAAACTTCACATCTATTCTTTCCTATCGTGCGACTTGATTTCTCAATGCTAATTGAACTTCCACTCTGTTCTTCCGCAGATGGTAAGGACACGTACCGCTTCATCAGCTGACCAGCAGCCCGAGCCCCCAGTGGCAGCTCCCAAGAGGGGCAAAGGCCAAGGCTGTGCTAGAGGCCGAGGCAGAGGCAGGGCTCAGCCCAGAGCTCGAGCAACAGCACCAGCGGCGGAGCCTCAAGTTGAGTTTGAGGATGAGGTTCCGGCCTAGACCGTTCCAGCAGGGCCAGCTCAGGTTCTAGAAGGGTTCATTGCCACCCCGGTACTCCAGGATGCTCTGATCCATCTAGTGGGCCTTATGGAGAGTGTTACTCAGGCAGGCATATTTTCTGTAGCACCAGCCATCACTCAGGCTGGAGGAGGAGCCCAGACTCCTGCTACTCGCACCCCAGAGCATATGGCTCCCTAGTTTCAGACTCCAGCAGCTCAGCCAGTTGGGGTAGTTCAGTCGGGGGTTGTAGCTGTCACGCCCCGAACCTGGGCCTGGACGTAACACGGCACTCGGTGCCTGACTACATGTGACCGAGCGAACCAACAGGCTGGCTGAATCAACATGTGATATCATAACATACTGAAAGTGTGGACGCTATAAATCAAAGTGCGGAAATACTAATACAATTCTAAAACATATTTGCAGCCAACATGGCTTAACATGAAAAGTCTGAGACTCTGTCTAACTGTTACTCTAGTCGATGAAGTCTCTATTGAAGTACTGAAAGCACTAACTATCTGTAAATACTGAAAGGCTAAAGTAATGATAATGCCCCGAAAGAACTGGGGATCACCAAATAGCTGGTACGAGAGTCCTAGCGCTCTGAATCATCAACCTGTAAATCATTACCTGCATTGTGAGATGCAGGCCCCGGGCAAAAGGGACGTCAGTACATTTGAATTGTACTGGTATGTAAAGCAACTGAAAGAAAGAATTATAAATGCTGAAACTGAAACTAAGCTGATAACTGAAATGATAACTATTGAAACTGAAACTGAACTGAGAACTGGTAACTGAACTGATAACTGAAAAGATAACTGAAAACTGAACTGATAACTGACAACTGATAACTGAAAAGATAACTGATAACTGAACTGGTAACTGAAAAGAAAACTGATAACTGATAACTGAAATGAATAAAGGAAGTAAGGATATGAATACTCCCTCTTCTGAATGATGAACTACCTGTTTATCTGAATAAGCTATGGCCTCGGGCCCAATATATATGTGCACAAGCTACGGCCTCAAGCCCAAGTATATGTATACATAACTACGACCTCAAGCCCAAAAATGCATAAAGCATAAACTACGTCCTCAGGCCCAAACATGCATAAAGCATAAACTACGGCCTCAGGCCCAAGTATGCATAAAGCATATAAACTACGGTCTCAGGCCCAAATACAGGTGTTCAACATTCAGGAACTGAGAATCAAACTGCAATACATGATAATGAAATACTGAATCACTCTGAGTTACATAATACTGGAATACTGGATCACACTAAGTTACATAATACTGGAATACTGAATGGGACTAGACTGAGATATGTATTCTTGAACTAATTATGAACACTGAAACTTCAAGTGTTTATGGCATACTGAGTTATATATACTAAGACTCGGGGGAATCAAACCCAAGTCTATATTGAATACGCACTGAGCTCACAACGTTCAGAATGAAAGTCATGAACGAGTTATGAAGCTAGAGAATAGAAGTTCTACAACTATTTAAGGAATTAGGCTTAACTATATTTCTGAGGCAATTGGTAACGTCGTAAAAGAAATGTAGTGTAGGGAGAATCATTAAAATTCCCAAACATAGAGAGTTAGCCTCACATACCTTAATTTCCTGCTCTTGAGCATAATACAACATTTGCCAACCCTTTCAACTTCAATCTATATCAATACAAGTCAAAGGGATTCCAAATTAGCAACAATAGTCATGTTTTGGTCACTTAGGCATTTTATCAAATATTCGGTGGTATAAAGATTCATAGCCCTTATTGATGGTGTTTCTACACCCAATAACCCATTCTCTTGCTCCTAAATAAATTCTAAAGTCTCAAATGGTTATAAACAACATTATTCTTTATCACCCATAAGGTAATCAACACCCATAACCAATAATAACCAATCAACAACCCAAACCTCTCACCGTTCATGTTTTTCTATCAAACCCTTCAACTCATATCTCATGAACTAGAGTCTATAATCATTAATTCAATGATAGAATCAATTATAGGGTGAAGATATTACCTTCTTGACGTTCAATCTTCTTGAATTCGAGTTCTAGGGTTCCTTCTCTCAACAACGATGTCCCAATCGAATATCTAATGATATGAAGGGTTTAACAAATGTTAAAATAAGAATGTTAGGGGAAATTTAAAATTAACTTAGGAAAGTCAACCAGTTAAAACTTACCTTCGGGGTAGGTGGAAGGGACCCTTAAGGAGTTAAGGTTTTTTGAGAGTTCTACCTTTCTAGAGCAAGGTTTTTAGNGTTTTCGGGGATGTCGGGGGGACAAAGTAGAGCCTTAAAATAACCCCCCACTAGCGCCCCCAAGCACCTGGAGGCCCAACCCGCGCTACTGGCCGCGCTAAATGGCCAGAACGAAACCCCATTAGCGCGGGCGCGCTAGTCTCGCGCTAGTGGGGGCGCATATGGCGTAGTGTTCTGTAAAACGCCTAACTTTTTGCACAGATATCCGTTTGGGCTCCATAATATATTATTGGGAAGCTATTTCAAAGGCCTACAACTTTCATGCTTTGAGTTTTCCCGATCTCCTTACAAATTTTCACTAAACGCTGATGGAATACAGACCTTCTGCAAACTTAGTCGATTTTGTCAAATCTTATGCACCTCAGTTTCCATCTTGATTTTGAAACAACTATTTTACCCATAATCATCCCGATGGGACTTCACATGTTCAAAATATAACCTTACTACTCCTTTAACTCATTCATACCTAAGTCAAATTTACGGGGTGTTACATTGTCTCTCCCTTGGGATCATTCGTCCTCGAATGATTGTCCTGATTGTAACTTCTGCTAACTCCAGAACTTAAACGGGTCTGGTGGAAACATGAACTTGCATACTAAACTGGATGAATACATGATTACTGAACTCTTGAGATACTGAACTGAATGACCGCTGCACTGACTGAATATTGGTCTGCCATGGATACGTGAATACTGAACTAACATAGATATATGAATATTGAACTGGAACGAATATTTGAGTAATCTGAGTACTAAGCTTGCCTGAATGTCTAAGTATTGGACTAACATCAGTAGTTGAGTATTGAGCTGACATGAGTATCTGAGTACTGAACTGACATGAGTATCTGAGTACTGAACTGACATGAGTATTATAACATGACACGTGAACTACTGGATGGAAAGAATACCTAGAATTATGGGCTTCTAACATGATCTTCCCTCTTTAAGTCCATCTATGTCTGGGACACACAATCTGTCCTAGTACCTCAAAGTCCAATTATCTCCCCCTTATTCAAAAGCCATCATTTTATACTTGCGGATCCTTCTCTTTTTGTTGGGATCCAAATAACTTTCCTTATTTTCTGCAATTCTTTGCACTCTATGTCAATGACGAATCATCTTCCTACTAACTTCTGAGAAATCCTTCTTACTAGAAAAAACTAAATTATTCACTTAACGAAAAGCTAATGTATTCACAACTATCATACACAATCTTAATAATTTAACTCTGCTTACACTGTCAATCTTGGGGAGACCCATTTTCGATAATTCTTAAAGGCTATCCTTCTGTAGTTTGCTCTCTTACTGCTAGCAAATTTTTTTTCCACGATCGTTGTACCTCGGGTTTAACTTAAGTTCTTTGGGTTACTAACACACGATCGGTATTTCAAACTGTCATCCACTCACTATAGTTAACCTGGCTAAGTGCATCAAATTGTACCTCTACTAGCTCTGCTGAAATTGCTAATTTGTTGTATCTACTCAAAACTTACTTAATAATCCTTTTACTAACCACCTGCTAGCATCATATTTTCTACTCCTGCTTTGAATAACTAAAGTTAAGCATAAGGTTACTCCTAACTTCCCTCGTCATCCGACCATATTCTTTTGCCGCACACTATCATTCTTTTTGAACTATGTACATGGATCACACTTAGGGAAATTTCATCTGTCTTAAACAAAATTAGAATATCTAACCCTGAACTTTCTATACAGTACTAAATCATATCATACTATAAATATCCGCGGTAATCACTTGGTCACATAACCTAAGGGGGAACTGCCATATCTCTTATCTAACATCAATAACTACTTCTTATAGTAGCTTGCTAACGTGGCACTTCTAGTTCTGATTTGAATAAATCTACACAACTTAAAATCATTCCCTGAAATTCAATATTGGCTGCTCTTGGTTCTCATTGCATACATCATATCTTCTAGTCATTTGCATTTGAGTTGTACGAAATCACATCTTTGGTAATAACAAACGTTTCTGACTCCTAGGTATTTTACCCTTAGGCTCTTTTCTGTCCAAACTATAGTCACCAATGTTAGGATCTGACATCTAAACTATCATCATCCTGCATGTTGCTCCATTTGCAAGAATTAAAAGAAATTGTTCTCTGAGGTCAAACACATACAATTACCATACACAAACTTATCCTTCAGAGTATACCATCATCTGATAAATTCACTTCCTGCGCCATCCGGCGAGTCTTGGTCTTAATCCGGACCTAAAATATGCAAAGATTTAGCTATAACCACTGTTACTTACATTTTCTTTGAGAACCCCTATGCATCACTGTATACTCACAAGTCACAAGAAATTTTGATATACTGAAAATTGGAGATCTGGTAACTGAATAAAAAAAATATAACTGGCTTACTGAATAACTATAAACTTACTAGCTGAAAGGCCGCTAACGGGAAACTGAGATAATTTGATATCCGTAAAACATGGTAACTTCTTTTGTACTTTCTGATAAGGTTATGCTCTAATGTGTGCTAGTATCCATTGCATCTCACTTTTAACATCCTCTCAAGTCTCATATTTACCAAGCTGTACTCAATAATTATATCCCAATGGGCAATTATCCTCTCTAGGACCTTAGGTTTCTCCTGCGCGTCGCTTGGCCATCCAATACGCTTGGAATTCGATAGGAAGAGAAGGTTAACTATTGCTCTAAGCTTCATGGCACGATCTAGAGTAGAAAGAAATGAGATAATCCTGGATGTCTTGGTAGTTAACCATTTATATGAGTGGCCGACACACACATATAAAGGAAACTCCACTGGACACGGCTTCATAGACTCCCTAGGACTCTTGAACCTAGTGCTCTGATACCAAGCTTTGTCACGCCCCGAACCTGGGCCTGGACGTAACACGGCACTCGGTGCCTGACTACATGTGACCGAGCGAACCAACTGGCTGGCTGAATCAACATGTAACATCATAACATACTGAAAGTGTGGACGCTATAAATCAAAGTGCGGAAATACTAATACAATTCTAAAACATATTTGCAGCCAATATGGCTTAACATGAAAAGTCTGAGACTCTATCTAACTGTTACTCTAGTCTATGAAGCCTCTATTGAAGTACTGAAAGGACTAACTATCTGTAAATACTGAAAAGCTGTAAAGTAATGATAATGCCCCGAAAGAACTGGGAATCACCAAATAGCTGGTACGAGAGTCCTAGCGCTCTGAATCATCAACCTGTAAATCATGACCTGCATTGTGAGATACAGGCCCCGGGCAAAAGGGACGTCAGTATATTTGAATTGTACTAGTATGTAAAGCAACTGAAAGAAAGAATTATAAATGCTGAAACTGAAACTAAGCTGATAACTGAAATGATAACTATTGAAACTGAAACTGAAGTGAGAACTGGTAACTGAACTGATAACTGAAAAGATAACCGATAACTGATAACTGAACTGATAACTGAAAGGATAACTGATAACTGAACTGATAACTGAAAAGATAACTGATAACTGAACCGATAACTGAAAAGATAATTGATGTCTAATAACTGAACTGAATAAAGGAAGTAAGGATATGAATACTCCCTCTTCTGAATGATGAACAACCTGTTTATCTGAATAAGCTATGGCCTCGGGCCCAATATATATGTGCACAAGCTACGGCCTCAAGCCCAAGTATACGTATACATAACTACGGCCTCAGGCCCAAAAATGCATAAAGCATAAACTACGGCCTCAGACCCAAACATGCATAAAGCATAAACTACGGCCTCAGGCCCAAGTATGCATAAAGCATATAAACTACGGCCTCAGGCCCAAAGACAGGTGTTCAACATTCAGGAACTGAGAATCAAACTGCAATACATGATAATGAAATACTGAATCACTCTGAGTTACATAATACTGGAATACTGGATCACACTGAGTTACATAATACTGGAATACTGAATGGAACTAGACTGAGATATGTTTTCTTGAACTGATTATGAACACTGAAACTTCAAGTGTTTATGGCATACTGAGTGATCTATACTAAGACTCGGGGGAATCAAACCCAAGTTTATATTGAATACGCACTGAGCTCACAACGTTCAGAATGAAAGTCATGAACGAGTTATGAAGCTAGAGAATAGAAGTTCTACAACTATTCAAGTAATTAGGATTAATTATATTTTTGAGGCAATTGATAACGTCGTAAAAGAAACGTAGTGTAGGGAGAATCATTAAAATTTCCAAACATAGAGAGTTAGCCTCACATACCTTAACTT
This sequence comes from Nicotiana attenuata, assembly GCF_001879085.1. Taxonomy (NCBI): domain Eukaryota; kingdom Viridiplantae; phylum Streptophyta; class Magnoliopsida; order Solanales; family Solanaceae; genus Nicotiana; species Nicotiana attenuata. The sequence goes on along the minus strand of NW_017671426.1, from coordinate 18,277 downwards.
CCTGCTCTTGACCATAATACAACATTTGCCAACCCTTTCAACTTCAATCTATATCAATACAAGTCAAAGGGATTCCAAATTAGCAACAATTGTCATGTTTTGGTCACTTAGGCATTTTATCAAACATTCGGTGGCATAAAGCTTCATAGCCCTTATTAATGGTGTTTCTACACCCAATAACCCATTCTCTTGCTCCTAAATAAATTCTAAAGTCTCAAATGGTTATAAACAACATTATTCTTTATCACCCATAAGGTAATCAACACCCATAACCAATAATAACCAATCAACAACCTAAACCTCTCACCGTTCATGTTTTTCTATCAAACCCTTCAACTCATATCTCATGAACTAGAGTGTGTAATCATTAATTCAATGATAGAATCAATTAGAGGGTGAAGATATTACCTTCTTGACGTTCAATCTTCTTGAATTCGAGTTCTAGGGTTCCTTCTCTCAACAACGATGTCCCAATTGAATATCTAATGATATGGAGGGTTTACCCATGTTAATAAGATGTTGGATAATTAAAATTAACTTAGAATCACCATTAAAACTTACCTTGGGTGGTGGAAGGACCCTTAAGGAGTTAGGTTTTTGAGAGTTCTCCTTTCTAGAGCAAGTTTTTATGTTTTGGGGATGTGGGGGACTAAGTAGAGCCTTAAAATAACCCCCCACTAGCGCCCCCAAGCACCTGGAGGCCCAACCCGCGCTACTGGCCGCGCTAAATGGCCAGAACGAAACCCCATTAGCGCGGGCGCGCTAGTCTCGCGCTAGTGGGCGCGCATATGGCGTAGTGTTCTGTAAAATGCACATAACTTTTTGTACAGATATCTGTTTGGACTCCATAACATAGCGTTGGAAAGCTATTTCAAAGGCCTACAACTTTCATGCTTTGAGTTTTCCCGAATTGCTCACACATTTTCACTAGACACTGATGGAATACAGACCTTCTGCAAACTTAGTCGATTTTGTCAAATCTTCTGCACCTCACTTTCCATCTTGATTTTGAAACAACTATTTTACCCATAATCATCCTGATGGGACTTCACATGTTCAAAATATAACCTTACTACTCCTTTAACTCATTCATCCCTAAGTCGAATTTACGGGGTGTTACAGTAGCACACACCGGTGATGGGTCAGCTATGTCTGCTGATGCCTTATGGAGGCTGGACAGGTTCACAAAGCTCTTTACTACCACCTATGGCGGTACATCTTCATAGGATCCCCATGATTACTTGGACAATTGTCACGAGGTTCTACGGAACATGGGGGTAGTGGAGACTAACGGGGTCGAATTTGCTGCTTTTCGTCTGTCAGGTTCCGCCAAGAAGTGGTGGAGGGATTTTTATTTGTCTAGACCAGCTGGGTCGCCTGCTTTGACTTGGGATCAGTTCTCTCAGCTATTTTTGGAGAAGTTTCTCCCTATCAACTGGAGGAGGATTATCGAAGGCAGTTTGAGCGCCTCCACCAGGGTTCTAGGTCTGTCACCCAGTATGAGACTAGATTTGTTGATTTGGCTCGTCATGCTATTCTTGTACTCCCAACTGAGAGAGAGAGAGAGAGAGAGAGAGAGAGAGAGAGAGAGAGAGAGAGAGAGTGAGTAGGTTCATTGAGGGACTCGCTTAGCCTATTCGATTACAGATTGCTAAGGAGACAGGGAGCGAGATTTCTTTCCAGGATGCGGCCAATGTGGCCAGGCGGGCTGAGATGGTTCTAGCTCAGGGAGGGGTCAGGGGTCTGACCAGAGGCCTCATCATTCTGGTAGATTCAGTGGTGCCTCGTTTGGAGGTAGGGATTCTTTTGGTAGGGGCCATCTTCCTAGGCCATTTCATTCAGCACTACAGGCTTCCCACGGTGCTCCAGGTGGCTGTGGTTCTCATATGCAGTATTCATATCAGCTACCCTACAGTGCATCACCAGCTCCCATCAGTGCACCTCCGCTCTAGAGTTTTCAAAGTGGTTACTCAGGCTGTCAGGGTCAGTTTCAGGGTCAGCAATCCCAGCAGCCGTGGACTTGTTATACTTGTGGCAATCTGAGACACACTGCAAAATTTTGCCCTCGAGCGTCGAGCAGTTCTCAGCATCACGGTTCTCGTGCTATGGTTGAGGCACCGAGTGTTCCACCGCCCTCTCAGCCAGCTAGGGGTAGGGTTCAGATAGCTAGAGTTGGAGGTACAGGTGTTAGAGGTGGAGGTGAGGCCGCTAGAGGTGGAGGCCAGCCAGCAGGAGACCTTCCTAGGGATGTGGTTCAGAGTGGTGGGGCCCAGCCCCGATGTTATGCTTTCCTAGCCAGACCTGAGGCAGAGCATCCGATGTTGTTATCACAGGTACGGTTTCAGTTTGCAGTAGAGATGCATCAGTCCTATTTTATCCATGGTCTACATAATCCTATGTGTCATCTTATTTTTCTACGTATTTGGTTGTGCCTCGTGATTCTTTGAGTGCTCCTGTATATGTGTCCGTACCGGTAGGTGATTCTATTGTTGTAGATCGTGTCTATCACTCGTGTGTGGTTGTTATTGGGGGTCTTGAGACCCGTGTAGACCTCCTACTTCTCGATATGGTTGACTTCGATGTTATTCTGGGGATGGATTGGTTATCACCTTACTACTCTATATTGGACTGTCATGCCAAGACTATGACCTTAGCTTTGCCGGGGTTGCCTCGATTGGAATGGATAGGGATTCCTTGTCATTCTGTAGTAAGGTTGTTTCTTATATAAAGGCTCGGTGTATGGTTGAAAAAGGGTGTTTCGATTATTTGGCTTATGTTCGTGATTCTAGTGCTGAGGTTCCTTTTATGAATTCCGTGCCAGTTGTTCGGGAGTTTCTTGCAGACCTGTCGGGGATGCCACCCGATAGGGATATCGACGTTTGTATTGGGTTTGCTCCGGGCAGCCAGCCTATTTCTATCCTGCCATATCGTATGGCCCCGCTAGAGTTGAAGGATTTGAAAGAACAATTGCAAGACTTACTGGATAAAGGCTTTATTAGACATAGTGTCTCGCCCTGGGGTGCGCCGGTGTTGTTTGTTAAGAAGAAGGATGGGTCGATGAGGATGTGTATAGACTATCGGTAGTTGAACAAGATCACCAGCAAGAACAAGTGTCCATTGCCGAGGATTGATGATTTGTTTGATCAGCTTCAGGGTGCCAAGGTATTTTCGAAGATTGATCTGAGATCTGGCTACCATCAGTTAAGGATTAGGGCATCCGATGTCCCTAAGACATCTTTTCGCACTCGGTATGGGCATTATGAGTTTCTGGAGATGTCATTTGGGTTGACAAATGCCCCAGCAGCATTCATGGATTTAATGAACCTAGTGTTCAGGACGTATTTGGATTCCTTCGTGATTGTCTTCATTGATGGTATTTTGATCTACTCCCGCAGCCGAGAGGAGCATGAGAAGCATCTTCGAGTCGTTCTTTAGACTTTAAGATAGTCAGTTGTATGCGAAGTTTTTGAAATGTGAGTTTTAGTTGAGTTCAGTTGCTTTCTTGGGTCATATTGTATCAGCAGAGGGTATTTAGGTGGATCCGAAGAAGATAGAGGAAGTCAAGGACTGGCCTAGACCCACATCAGCTACAGAGATTCGGAGTTTCTTAGGTTTGGCGGGTTATTACCGTCGGTTTATGGAGGGTTTTTCATCTATAGCAGCCCCGATGACCAAGTTGACCTAGAAGGGTGCCTCGTTCATATGGTCGGACGAGTGTGAGGCGAGATTTTAGAAGCTCAAGTCAACTTTCACAACGGCGCCGGTGTTGGTTTTTCCCGCAGGTTCAGGGCCATATACAGTGTATTTTGACGCATCTTGTATTGGACTTGGTGCAGTGTTGATGCAGAATGGCAAGGTTAATGCATATGCTTCGTGATAGATGAAGATTCACGAGAAGAACTATCCAACTCATGATTTTGAGCTAGCAGCCATTGTTCACGCGCTGAAGAATTGGAGGCATTAATTATATGGCGTGTCGTGTGAGGTGTTCACATATCACAAGAGCCTACAGTATTTGTTCAAGCAGAAGGAGCTCAATTTGAGGCAGATGAGGTGGTTGGAGCTACTGAATGACTATGATATCACCATCTTGTATCATCTTGGGAAGCCAATGTAGTGGCCGATGCTTTCAGTAGGAAGTCAGCCAGTATGGGCAGCCGTGCGTATATTCCGTTCGGTGAGAGGCCGCTTACTTTAGATGTTCAGGCGTTAGCCAATCAGTTCGTAAGGTTGGATGTTTTCTGAGCCCAGCCGTGTTTCAGCTTGTACAGTCGCTCGGTCTTCATTAATTGAGCGTATCAGGGATCTGCAGTATGATGATCCTCATTTGCTAGTCCTTAGGGACACAGTGTGGCATGATGGTGCCAATCAGGTTACAGTTGGAGATTACGGGGTTCTGAGGATGCAGGGTCAAGTTTGTGTGCCTAATATGGATGGTCTTCGTGAGTTGATTCTGGAGGAGGCCCATAGTTCCCGGTATTCTTTTCATCCGGGCGCCGCCAAGATGTATCAGTATTTGCGGCAGCATTACTGGTGGAGATGAATGAAGAAGGATATTGTTGCATATGTAGCTCGATGTTTGAATTGTCAGTAGGTAAAGTACGAGCATCAGAGACCTAGTGGTTTGTTTCAGAAGATTGAGATTCCTGAGTGGAAGTGGGAGCGTATCACCATGGACTTCGTTGTTGGACTCCCACGGACTTAGATGAAGTTTGATATGGTGTGGGTTATTGTTGATAGGCTGACTAAGTCAGCGCATTTCATTCCTGTGGCAGTTTCCTATTCTTCGGAGAGGTTAGCTGAGATCTATATCCGGGAGATCGTTCGTCTCCATGGTGTGCCCGTGTCTATCATTTCTGATTGGGGTACGCAGTTTACCTCGCATTTCGGAAGGGTAGTTCAGCATGTGTTGGGTACACAGGTCGAGTTGAGCACAGCATTTAAGCCTCAGAAGGACGGACAATTCGAGCGTACTATTCAGACTTTGGAGGACATGCTCCGCGCCTGTGTTATTGACTTTGGAGGTTCTTAAGATCAGTTCTTGCCATTAGCGGAGTTTGCCTACAACAATAGCTATCAGTCGAGCATCCAGATGGCTCCCTATGAGGCATTATATGGTAGACGGTGTCAGTCACCAGTTGGGTGGTTTGAGCCGGGGGAGGCTCGGTTGTTGGGTACAGATTTAGTACAGGATGTCTTGGACAAGGTTAAGATCATTCAAGATAGGCTTCGTACATCTCAGTCCAGGCAAAAGAGTTACGTCGACCGTAAGGTTCGAGATGTAGCATTCATGGTCGCAAAGCGAGTGTTGCTTCTGGTGTTTCCCATGAAGAGCGTGATGAGATTTGGGAAGAGGGGCAAGCTAAGCCCTAGGTTCATCGGGCCTTTTGAGATCCTTGATCGGGTGGGAGAGGTGGCTTACAGACTTGCGTTGCCTCCGAGTTTATCAGCCGTGCATCCAGTGTTTCATGTGTCCATGCTTCGGAAGTATCACGACGATCCATCTCACGTGTTAGACTTCAGCACTGTCCAGTTGGACAAGGACTTGACCTATGAGGAGGAGCCGGTAGCTATTTTACACCGGCAGGTTTGTCAGTTGAGATCGAAGAATTTCCCTTCAGTTCGTGTGCAGTGGAGAGGTCAGCCTGTTGAGGCAGCTATCTGGGAGTCCGAGTCCGCTAGATTCAAGCGGATTGAAAGTGGAACCGAGAGGTAAAGCGGTAATTGAGGCTTGAAATTTGCCATGGAATCGAGGTAAGTGTTTGGTCTAACCTTAGCTTGAGGGAATAGGTGTTGTTGTCTTATTTGCTACGTGTTAGTGTTGAGTTCGACGTATAGGCATGGTGACGAGTATCTATACGTTGATATTGAGCGTGCAAGTGATTATATGGTGACCGTTATGTCTCTTATCATGTACTGTTCATGCATAAAATGATGTTTCTCTATGTTGAGCAAGTTTTATGATATTGTTGAGTATTTGATCATTGATGAGTATTGACTCAAGTTGAGACTTATTTCATAGAATTAACTGTTGAAACGAGATTGGTTATAGTTGATTCCCTTGTAGGGATATTATTGTTTCTATTGTTGATTTCCCTTGTCGGGATGTTATTGTTCCTATTGTTGATTCCCTTGCCGGGATGTATTGTTCTACTATTTGGGTGAGGAAGAGTGTAAAGCACGAAGGGTGATGCCGTGCCGATATTGTGAGTGAGTGTTAATGCACGAAGGGTACTGTCGTGCCGATATTGTGAGTGTTAATGCACGAAAGGTGATGTCGTGCCACGATTTGAGAGTTAATGCATGAAGGGTGATGCTGTGCCGTTTATGTTATTTCTTATGGTGAGGATGAGAGTAAAAGCACGGCGTTTACCTATTTCATTATCCCTGTTGATACAAATATGGTGTTCATTTTGCTTCTCTGTTGAATTACTATTAGAATTTGATATCCACCGAATCATGTTTCCCCTTCCCATCTTTATCTGTTATTTCCTATTATTTTTGTTCTGCTCGTATATGATTAAACTGCACAGGTTATATGGTTGTCGTGTCCTAGCCTCGTCACTACTTCGCTGAGGTTAGGCTCGACATTTACCAGTACATGGGGTCGGTTGTACTGATACAGCACTCTACACTTTTTGTGCAGATTTTGGTGCCGGACCATGTGAGTAGATTCGAGGTTGTTGCCTTCAGTCCAAGGAGACCAAGGTAGATCTGCTGGCGTTCGCAGAGCCTGAAGTCCCCTTTCCCTATTTTAGTTTCTTCTGTCTCTTCTATTTTGAGACCAGTTATGCTTCTTTCAGACTTGTGTTTGTAGTAAATATTAGTCGTTCGTGAATATTGACACTAGATTAGTTGGGATAGTTATGTATTAGAATTGTTTGATTGCTATATCACTTCCGCATTTCCTAATTATTTTGTTTTAGTTATTATTTGTTCCTTTATGCGTTATTAATAATAATGGTAAAACTATAACTGTTGGCTTGCCTAGCTTTCACGAGTAGGCGCCATCACGACTCCCGAAGGTGGGAAATCCGGGTCGTGACTGTAACGACCCGGCCGGTCGTTTCATGAGTTACTGCTCAGTTTCCCCCATTTTTTCTTCTTTATGTGTTGTTCAGCTTCATTCCATCGTATCATGTTAGTAGGTTCGGGTTTGGAGTAGTTTTGTAGTGTTATGAGGCACTTAGTCTCTTAAGTTGGCCTTTTAGTTGGAAAAGTCAATTGGAAGTTGACTTGTGTGAAAACGATCTAGGAATTTGGTTTTTATTATTTGGATAGCTTCATGAGGTGATTTGGGACTTAGGAGCATGATCGAAATGTGTTTTGGAGGTCCGGGGTAGATTTAGGCTTGAATTGGCGAAATTGGAATTTTGGCGTTTTCCGGTTGGTAGCGGAAATTTTGATATCGGGGTCGGAGGAATTCCAGAAATTGGAGTAGGTCCGTTGTCTCATTTGTGACGTGTGTGCAAATTTTCAGGTCATTCGGACGAGGTTTGATAGACTTTTTGATCAAAAGTGGAATTCAGAAGTTTGGGAAACCTTAGGCTTGAATCCGAGGGTGTTTTGATGATTCGATGTTGTTTTGAGTGTTCCGAAGGTTGGTATAAGTTTGAATAATGATATGTGACTTGTTAGCGTGTTTGGTTGAGGTCCCGAGGGTCTCGGGATGCTTTTGGATAATTGTCGTAGAGTTGGACTTTTGTTGCTTCTGTTGTTTCCGCACCTGCGGATGGGGACCGCAGGTGCGATGGTCGCAGACGCGTGGAGGCAGCCGCAGGAGCGGACTTAGCCGCATGAGCAGAAGATTTACCGCACATGCGAGCCCGCAGGTGCGAAGCCTGGGGAACTGGTGTGGAGGTTTGGCCTTAAGTGAGAAACCGCAGGTGCGGTTATTTTTGTCGCAGATGCAGAATACGGACCGCAAGTGCGAGATCACTGGGCAGAAGGTATAAAAAGGCCCTCTTCGCAAATTTTGCTATGTTTCTCCATTTTTGAAGACGGGAAGAGAGCTAGGGTAGTGATTTTTTCAAGAGAATCGAAGAGTTTCAATTGGGTAATCTTCTTAAGCTTGATTTCTTGTGTTTATGATCATTTTTCCATTGTTTAATCATGGTATGAGTGGAAATTAAGAAAGAAAATTGGGGGATTAGGTCTTGAAATTGGAGACATTGATTTGAGGATTTGAGGGGTCGTTTATGGTCGGATTTGATGTATTTGATATGTATGAACTCGTGGGAGGATAATGATTCTATTGATGTGAATTTTATCGAATTTCGAGACGTGGGCCCGGGGGTCGGGTTTGACCAATTTCGGAATTTTTTATGTAATTTGATTATTTTCGCATGGGCTTCGTTACCTTAGAATATATTGATGTTATAATTCTGATTTTGCATAGATTCTACGCGAGTTGAGGCCGAGTCGAGAGGCAAGGGCGTCGCGGAGTAGTTTTTCATCCGGTTTGAGGTAAGTAACCATTTTAAATCTTGACCTGAGGGTATGAAACCCCAGTATTTCATATTGTTTAGATAAAGGAGGTGACACACATGCTAGGTGACGGGCGTGTGGTCGTGCACCCGTAGGGATTGTGACTTGGTACGTCCCGTGGCGACTGTATAGTTGCATATTTTGATATATTGTATATGATATCCATGTGTTCTAGCAATTGGTTTGTTAACTTGAGCTAAATGCCATGTTTGGGTCCTTGTGCCTACTTGTTTAGACCCTTAGGGGTATTTTTACTACATTACTCACTCTCTTTGATTTGAAAGCATATCCTCAGTCATGTTTTACCTGCTTATTGTTTAATCCATTTTCATTACTCTACTTCTTAATATATGAAAACTGTTTGGGCTGAGTTTCCCTGATTTTTACTGATGTGCCCGAGAGGCCATGAGGTTAATGACTGAGAGAGGTTGAGGACCTAATGGAGAGGATTATATATATATATATATATATATATNTATATATATATATATATATATATATATATATATATATATATATATATATATATATATATATATATATATATATATATATATAATGGATCGGGTTGCATACCGCAACGATATTATGCATATATTATGGATCGGGTTGCACGCCGCAGCAATGTTTATATGGATTGGGCTGCACCCCGCATCGATATGTATTGGGTCGGGCTGCGCGCTGCAGCGATATGACGCTTGGGCTATAGGAGCCCCTCCGGAGTCTGTACACCCCCAGTGAGCGTAGTCGACTATATATATATATATATATATATATATAGATCGGGCTGCACGCCCCAGCGGTTATTATTATTATTATGAGATATCTATTGAGCTGGAGTGCTGAGTGTGAGTACTGATTGACGAGCGACTGAAAGGCTTGCCCGAGAGGCTAGACTTATGAGTGATACCTTGCCCGAGTGGCTTATTTATGATATACTTCTGTTTTCACTCCTTTTTATAACTGAGCCTCTGTTGAAAAATGTTGGATAAATGTCTTTAAAGGATTTTTAATTGAGACTGGAGTTTTATGAGATAACTGGTTATTGAACTGCAGATTTGACTTGATATTTCTGTTGAGATTTCTTATATGATTTTAAATGCTCGTCACTGTACTCAGACTTTATTTACTTTAGTTACTTGCTGAGTTGGCATACTCACGTTACTCCCTGCACCTTGTGTGCAGATCCAAGTGCCCGAGCATCAGAATGAGAGCGTCCATCACTCTCAGAGTCTTATCCGGAGATCACAAAGTAGCTGCACGGCATTCGCAGCCCTGCCTTCCTCCTTCCTATCTTAGTATTTTGTTATTTTCGGACTTATTATGTATTATTCAGACAGTGTTGAGTTGTACTTAGAGGATCTTGACTAGTGACACCAGATTCAGGCTGTGTTAGAATATTTTGTACTGGTTTTCCGCTTATTTCTGATAGTTTATATATTTCATATGAAAAATTTGAGCCTTAATCGATTTTAGAAAATGATTTTTATTCGATGTGGTAATTGTTAGTTTGGCTTGCCTTGTACTGTGATAGGCGCCATCACGACCGAGGTATTTGGGGTCGTGACAAGTTGGTATCAGAGCCTAGGTTACATAGGTCTCACAAGTCATGAGCCGGTTTAGTAGAGTCTCACGGATCGATACTGAGACGTCTGTACTTATCCTCGGGAGGCTGCAGAACCTTTAGGAAAAACTTCCCATTCTTGAAATTCCTGTCGTGCGAATCTGTTGATTCTAGTACTGAACTTCTGTTATTCTATTCTCTCACAGATGGTGAAGACACGTGCTACCAGTCAAGACGGACGACCACCAGTTGGGGCCACTAGAGGCCGAGGTCGCGGTCGAGGTCGTGGTAGGGGCAGGGGTGTAACCCGTACAGCAGATAGGGCAGCACCTGCAGATCCACCAGCCGCCCTAGTTCATGATCAGATTTCAGTGGGGGATGCTCTAGCGGGACCAGCTCAGGCACCCGCTGTGCCCATCGTCATTCCGAGTCTTCAGGAGACTTTGGCTCAGATCCTCACCGTGTGCACTAGTCTTGCTCAGACGGTCGCAGTTTCTACTACCGCAGCCACTTCTCAGGCCATGGGAGGCACTCAGACTCCCACCGCCCGCACACCCGAGCAGGTTGTTCAGGGATTGCAGACACCGGAGGCACCACCAGCCCAGCCGTTGCACCCTCTTAGGGTTTTGTAGTACCAGTTATGACGGAGGACGAGCAACGTCGATTGGAGAGGTTTGGCAGACTTCAGCCTCCGACTTTCAGTGGTACAGAGGGCGAGGATGCCCAGGGCTTCTTGGACAAGTGTCAAAGGATTCTCCACAACGCAGGTATTCTAGAGACCAGCAGGGTAGCATTTACTACTTTTCAGTTTTCTGGAGCTGCCTTTACTTGGTGGGAGGCTTATGAGAGACGTAGGCCTGTTGATGAAGCGCCCCTTACCTGGCAGCAGTTCTCCACTCTCTTTTTGAAGAAGTATGTGCCACAGTCTCGCAGAGAGGAACTGTTCAGGCAGTTCGAGCAGTTGCGTCAGGGAGTATGAGATGAGGTTCTCGGAGTTAGCTCGTCATGCTGTTTGGTTGGTTCCTTGGATAGAGAGAGGATAAGGAGGTTCGTTGATGGCCTCACATATCAGCTTCGGATTCTCATGACCAGGGAGAGGGTGTCAGGTGCTACTTTTGAGGAGGTTGTTGATATAGCTCACGAGATTGAGTCAGCTCGTCGCCAGGAGCGAGATGAGAGGGAGGCCAAGAGACCTCGGGGATCTGGTAGCTTTGGTGGAGCTCCTTCGAGAGGTCAGTTTCAACACGGCAGAGGCCGTCCATTCATACATGCTCAGTCAGCTCGCCCAGTCCATCGTGGAGCATCATCGAGCCATGGTTCTCATAGCTCACATCAGGTCCATTCATCACTCAGTGCCCTACCAGCCCAGAGTTCGTCCCATGCTTCATCGGTTCAGGGTTCTTCCATGCCACGTCCTTCTACTGGTCATTCCGGTACCAGGGGTTCCCTTCAGTCCCCGTTCCCCGCACCAGGGAGTTGTTACGAGTGTGGAGAGTTTAGACATATGAGGAGGCAATGTCCTTGTCTTCTTGAGGGTCCGTCTCAGTAGAGGAGTCAGCCCTCGACTTCAGCTCCAGTTACTTCACCACCATCTCAGGCAGCTAGGGGTGGGGGTCAATCAGCTAGGGGTCGCCTCAGAAGGGGAGGTCGATCAGGTGGTGGTCAGGCCCATTTCTATGCACTCCCAGCCAGACCAGATGCTATTGTTTCAGATGCTGTGATTACAGGTATTGTCTTAGTTCGCCACGGAGATGCATCCGTGTTATTTGATCCTGGTTCCACTTTTTCATATGTGTCATCATATTTTGCTCGTTATTTGGATACGCCCCGTGAGTCTCTTGTTTCATATGTTCGTGTATCTACTCCGGTGGGCGATACTATAGTTGTGGACCGTGTATATTGGTCGTGTGTGGTGACTATTGGGGGGTCTGGAGACAGGAGTGGACCTTTCGTTGCTTTGTATAGTGGACTTTAATGTGATATTAGGCATGGATTGGCTATCTCCTTGTCGTGCTATATTGGACTGTCATGCTAAGACAATGACATTGGCTATGCCGGGTGTGCCACGGATTGAGTGGCGAGGTTCGACTGATTTTGTCCCCAGTAGGGTGATTTCATTTCAGAAGGCCCAGCGGATGGTTGGGAAGGGTTGTCTTTCATACTTAGCCTTTGTGAGGGATGTCAGTGCAGAGACTCCTAGTATTGATTATGTTCCTATAGTGAGGGATTTTCCTGATGTGTATTCTGCAGACCTGCCAGGCATGCCACCAGACAGGGATATTGATTTTGGTATTGATCTAGTGCCGGACACTCAGCCCATTTCTATTCCACCGTATCGTATGGCACCAGCGGAGTTGAAGGAGTAGCTTTAGGAACTCCTTGATAAGGGGTTTATTCGTCCTAGTGTGTCGCCGTGGGGTGCGCCTGTCCTATTTGTGAAGGAAAAGGATGGCACTATGAGGATGTGCATTAATTACAGGCAGTTGAACAAGGTTACAATCAAAAACAAGTATCCTTTGCCCCATATCGATGATTTATTTGACCAGCTTCAGGGAGCGAGGGTGTTCTCCAAGATTGATCTCCGTTCAGGGTATCATCAGTTGAAGATCGGGGACTCGGATATTCGTAAGACGACTTTCAGGACCCGATATGGTCATTATGAGTTCCTTGTGATGTCCTTCGGGCTGACCAATGCCCCAGCAGCGTTCATGCATTTGATGAACAGCATATTTCGACCTTATCTCGACTCGTTTGTGATTGTTTTCATTGATGATATTCTGGTGTACTCGCATAATAAGGAGTGTCACACCTCCTTTTTCCTACACCCCCGGAAGGGTATAAGGGAGTTTTTCCAATTAAAGGACAATCGACACGAGATTATTTATTAGATTCAGAGTCGCCACTTGGGATAATTTATGGTGTCCCAAGTCACCGGTTAAAATCCCGAATCGAGGAAAGATTGACTCTATTTTACAGTCCGCGAACACAGAAATCCGGGTAAGGAATTCTGTTAACCCAGGAGAAGGTGTTAGGCATTCCCGAGTTTCGTGGTTCTAGCACGGTCGCTTAACTGTTATTATTGGCCTATTTATCTGATTTTAGAACACTTACAAACCTATGTGCATTTTTACTTTTAAACCGCTTTTATTCATTTTTAGAAAGATTTCAACATTGTACAAAACACGTCTGTGGACCACGCCACATGAAATGCACCCGCGATCTGAGACACATTTTATTTAACGTTGTTATGATTTGGATTTGGGTCACATGAAATGCACACCCGAGTTTAAGGAAGTTAATTATTAAAATAACGCGCCTAAGGTAACTACGCATTTTTAACTTTGTGAGGGCCATGGAAAATTCGCTAAATGGCGCGCCTCAATTTCCAAGGACAAAAACAGTAATTAAACGAGGGACGTGCATTTGAAATTTTTATTGGCACGCACACCTCAATTCCAATTTTAAAAGGAAATTCAAACTAAGTCTTGTAGGGCCATAAGTTATTTGTATTGTCTAGTATGGCTCACCTCCACTAATTACTTACAGGAGCAAGAAAAGTTGTCACTAATTTTCAGGCTAAACGTTTGAACCAAGTTAAAACCAATAAACCAGTGCTGAATAACGGACAAATCCATCAAAATATGAGAACAGCATATTGGGCTCGAATACATGGCCCTATATATAGAGAAACCCAGCTTGTTTCTAATCTGGCCCAATGTGAGCTCCAAGGCTCTGAAGAGCTGAATATCAAACGGGTGTGGGATTTCGAGATCGAGCCTCCAAGCACACAAAAAACATCAAATTAAGGAAATGCAGATTTGAGCCTAATTTTCTTAACGAATACTGATGCCAACCAACACTCTGACTGGCCTTTATTTTTATTAATTGGGCCAATGTTAGGCCCAATTCTCAGAACCCAAATCTTGTGCGCAATTAACCATTTGCATATCATTCAAGGGATTATACGAATGTGACATAGCACTAATTTTTGCTTCTGAATTTTAATCCATCAACTAGACATTCTGAAATGTAACCAACCAATTTATCTTAAACATGCTCACAATCAACACAAAAATAAACTGATGCATGATTCTATTCTTAGCATACTCTGGACCATTCCCCTCCCCTCAAGCATGATTTCACTACCTACTAAATTTAATAGCACATTCAGCCAAGCCATTACATAAATACATAATCATCCCAAACAACCAACATGCCATCAAAGCTCAAATGAACTACATAGTTGACAGGACCCAATACCCTTCACATTACAAGTTCCCTCATGTTCGAATATATGACCTGGACCCTAATTCAATTAACAACTTAATTCCCAAACCTTATAACAGTCCCAAGGCTGATACAGTAAATGAAAACTCACTTATTCAAGCTAAAATCAGATGATGAACTTATAAAATTCAAAGAAATAAATTAAAACAGTGCTACTGAATCAATAAGCTAAACTAAAGTTGTGCTTTAAACTTTGCTTTCATTTCATTTCTCCAAATTTACTTAACAAAGCAATAGAGTTCAGGATCATGTACCCGAATGGAACAAAAACAGAACCGCAGACTCAGTTTCAAGGTTAGAAACAAATAGCAACAGCAGATCAACAATGAGACAATATCAACAGGAAATAGCTCCACCCAGTAATGGAATAGTAAGCCAAAACCAAAACTCAAATCAAAACTCTTCAAAAAAACCAGATTCAGTCCATTTTTAACCCCAGAAAGAGAATCAGTGATCTTTCAGAAATTGAAAACTTCAAAAAAATCACAGAAGAAGTTCAATGAAACAGTGATTTTTATTGAAATTTCAGTCGTTTTTGTTTTCTCTGAATTTTTATCTCTTTTCCCATCTGCCTTCAATGCCAAGTTAATGTGCCTTTATAGGCAAGGCCTTAGGGCAACTTTGAGAGAATCAGATTTACACTTGGAACCTTCTTGAATTTTTAGCTCACATACCCCTAATGTATCTTTTAGAATTTCAGAATAGTCCCTTACCCCAGCTTCCTAGAAGCTTCTTAATCAGTTACCAAAAGATTCCTTTACCTACACTTCCCAAATTACCCCCCCCCCCCTCCCATAACCTTGTTATTACCCCTGAACCAAAATGTGGGTCAAATTGACCCAACAAAATTTGGTATGGGTCTGTAAACCCAAACTAAATCCCCACTTGGGCTCTTTGAATTTCAGAATCCAATTAAAACAATCAGGGACTCCCAATTTTAAGAACTGACCCAAAATTTCAAAAGAAGAAATTCAGAACCTTATAAAAACGCAGCCGAAACAAAACAAAAGCAAATGAACTAATTAAACTAACTACATAACAGGGAATTAGCTAGGTTATGGGCCTAATTACATTAACTATGTGATTAACAGATGATGAAACGAGAACAGCAATCCTGCTATTAACAAAAAGGAACTAAACAAACAAAATAAGATTGAAGAACAGACTTGAGAAGAACAAATGGACAGTTACCAATTTCAGCTAGGAATTGAGTTGAATTAACTGAGTCGTCCAAACAAAAAAGAAGAAAGAAGAGAAAAGAAACCCGAACTAACAGAAAGAATCGAAATACAGAGAGAACTCACTGATTCAGGGCTCTAACTTGACTGACCTTCTAATTTAATCCCCAAATAATGTCATCCGCTTGTTCTTTTCCAAGAACAAGCAAACAACGTTATTTCAGGACCAAACAGACCTTGGTCGCTAAGAAAACCTTGAGGGATGTCTTTGCATGAACGAACTCGGCTATGGCTTCTAGGGCTCGAACCCTAGATTTGGGATTCGAAGAGTTCAGGCCATGTTCTAGGGAAACGGAGCGGGGATTTGGAAAGAGGGGAGTGAGGGGGTCATGGGGTGTTAGTTTGGGGGTGTTTGGAGGTGGCGCCGCCACCGGATAGTGGTGGGATTTTGAGGCGACTACTAGGGTTTGGGGGTTGGTCTCTGAAAGAGAGGGGTGTGAGAGAGAGGGGTTTGGGAGGGGGTGGGTAATGAGATTCGGACAGTTTTATACCCAACCCACCCCACTTCAGGACCGTTAGATTGAACAAATTCAATGGCTCAGATTGGAAGCAACCAAACGAGGTCGTTTGGTTTGAGTGTTGAGACGGACCGGTTTTGGACGGGTTCTGGGCCAATTTGACGGGTATGGGAGGGGAAATCGTTTGGGCTTGCTGACTTCGAATTAATTTGGCCCAAATCTGACTTAACACTCCTTTGTTTTGCTTTTTCTTTTTACTTCTTTTTTTTCTAATTTCTTTCAAATTAAAATTAAAAATAAACTAAATTAATTCCTAATCATATTGTGCTATCCAATTAAATTGACTAACACTAAATAACAATCACCACAAATAATTAAAACCAAATTAAGAAAAAACTACCAAAATTCCAAATTAAAAATAAAAAGTGCAAAATAAACTATTTTTTGTGATTTTTTCCATTTTTATAAAACACCTAATTACTAATTAATTCCAAAATGCCAAATTAAATCCTAAATGCAAATGCAACATATTTTTTGTATTTTTTTCATAATTTAAACAAAACTAACATGCGCAGACAAATGCAAACAATTAACAAAAAATGCTACAAAAATTTACGAAATTGCAAATAATGGGAAAAATTTATTTTTCTTGAATTTATGGGAGTAGTTCATATAGGGCAAAAATCACGTGCTCACAGCTGCCCCTCTTTGCTCGGAAACACGAAGAGTTTTCGTGCAAAGATAAAGTGAGCGGATACGAGCGATTTTTGCCTGTTTAAATACTCTGTGGGAAGAATTTTTTAAAGATTTGACCCCCCTGCTTCCGAGGTTGCCTACATATCCTTGGCTATAAAGGAATCAGGTCAGTGTAGTTCGGGAAGTTTCAGTAGCTGGGACTACCGTGAAGCTGTGATTTCACTGCTGCTGCTGCTACTGCTTACTGAACTCCTTATTACACAATGTCAAAATAAAAAGAAGCTAGACTAAACTATGATCTATGCATTACAAAAATCCTATCTATATCCTCAAACTTGATCTTGCAATTCTTGTTGCCTTGTTGACTTGCATTCTCCAGGTGAAGTTCCCTTGTTGCCGACTTGAATTGTAATCTGAGATGCTTTCCCTTTTCTTCAGGTGGACGCCTGATTGCCGAGCTCGAATTATAATCTGAGATGCTTTCCTTTTCTCCAGGTGGACGCCTGATTACCAACACTTAAATTGTTTCCTTTCCTTAAAACTGGTGTTGTTCTCCCTTGCTCTCCAGGTGATCGCCTGATTGCCAAAACTATAGCTGTATTCCCCTACATTCCAGGTGGGCGCCTGATTGCCAAAACTTTGACTGTATTCCCCTGCTCTCCAAGTGGGCGCCTGATTGTTGAACTTGAACTGTATTCCCGTGCTCTCCAGGTGGGCGCCTGATTGCTGAACTTGAACTGTATACCCGTGCTCTCAAGGTGGGTGCCTGTTTGCTGAACTTGAACTGTATTCCCGTGCTCTCCAGGTGGGCGCCTGATTGCCAAAACTTGAACTATATTCTCGTGCTCTCCAGGTGGGCACCTGATTACAAAAATAGACAAAACGGAGAAAATTTTCTGCCCCAGTTTGGTAGCTGGGCACATTTGTGAGTGTTAAATTGAATAATGTTAGCAAATATTCTAAGAATTTGAAAGCATAGATCCCATTATCGAGGAGGGTCCTGACAACTCCTAGTTAAATGATAGTTTTTTTTCTAGATTATATCTTCTAAAGGTATTACTTCCGCTACATTTGTTATTTAAGAGGGTCTTAAAACTACATCCCATTATCCAGGAGGGTCCTGAAAATCAAAAATCAAGTCTTATCTTAAGAGTGACAACTTTTACGGCTGAATTATACTATCCTACAACAGAACTTACGCTAAATCTTGTTATCTAATGGAAATCTTAAAGCTAGGTCCCATTATTCAGGAGGGCCCTGACAACTCCTAATTGAATCCTATTTCAAGCGTGTAAACTTTGAAGCCCATTTATATTCCTTTGGGGTACATTTATGCTAGATTTTGCTACTCATGATTGTTTTGAATTTTAAACTAGGTCCCATTTTCCAGGAGGGTCCTGAGAATTTACGGTCAAACCTGTCTGGTGCTTGTCTTTCCTTACGGTGGGTTTCTCCGAAATTTTCTGCCCCTGTTTCAAATCAAAGAAAAAATCTTGTCAGTTTAAAAATATGGTGGTTGGTTTGTGGCCTTGACTTTGAGGGAGATT
>NW_017671425.1:287733-299020 GCF_001879085.1 Nicotiana attenuata | reverse complement strand
CTTAATTAAAGGGAACCTTAGTGTGATTTGATTTTTCAAACTATTTTCTTACCTATTTCTGCTTCTTTTCTGCACTATAAATACATGACTCTTTAACACAAAGCACACACTATGGGAATAATCCTCCACACACGATTAAGCACACAAAAATCATAACTCTCTTCTAAACTTATACTCTGGCTTCTTGACTGCACTTTGGCTTTCATAAGGCTATTGTTTCTCCTTACCTACTTCTTTGAACTGGTATGTCCTAAATTAATTTCAGTATCTTTCTAATGTGTTTGTTTACAGTCCCTGTATCCATGCCTTCTTTCAATCCTCTGAAAAGTTAATTTTGAAGTACCTACATGTTTTTGCCTGCTCTTTCATTGCTTCTTGCTGCTAGTATGAACAATTGCTCCCATACCCCATTCCCCTGTGTGTGCTGAGTTAAGGTATGGCCTGGCAGCATCCCAATTGCTGTCCAGGGCTGAACCTGACCTTCAATGAGGTCTTAACTCCCCAATTCTAAGGCTGACAGGCTGGTCGGGGTGTGCCAGCATCCCAATTGCTGGGCATGACCACCAGCCTGCCATGGCCCCCCTCCCTAATTCCCTTCAATTGCACTTACACTCACTCCTAGTCTCTAAGTTCTGCCCCCATCCTATGAGCCTTGCCTTGGGATCTTGAGTTCCCTCTGAACTTGGACATTTGAGGGTTGGCCCTTCCACACTGCACTATAATCTGATTTCTGCAATGATATTTGGGGTGTAAGCATTGCCTGGAACTCTTGAAGTTCCTTGGAACTTTGACACATCCCAAATAAGAGAAGGCTTTGAAAAATCCGATCCTGGAAGTTGGTTTATCTCATATTATTAGACTCTGAGTCTGGATTAGGCTGATTAGATGTAGATGTAATCACTGATAATTTTTATTCTTTCCTCTGATCCATTTGGTCAGTAATAATTTTTGTAATAACTACTGGGGGTGTATAGTGAAAGGGATGGGATTGAATGCATGCAAAGGGGTAGATACCATGTTTTAGGATATTTACTTTCAAAAATTCAGCATCTCATGTAGATACCATGTTTTAGGGATATTTACTTCAAAATTTAGTATCTCATGTAGATACCATATTTTAGGGTATTTACTTTCAAAATTCAACATCTCATATAGATGGTATGTTTGTAGAACTTACTACTTTCAAGCCTCTGCATCTCACATAGATACCATGCTCATAGCTTTTCTGCATTTCGTATAAATACCATGCCCATAAATCGTTGCTGAAATTCTGCATATCATATAGATAATATGCCTATAGGACTTCCTGCATTTCGCATATGCATCTGTCACTAGGCAAATCTGCTTATAGGATTTAAAATAACCAATTGCATATAGATGACCTGCCCATAGGATCTCTGCATGACAATAACAGCGATAAAATCAGTAACGCCTAGAGAGCATGCCTATAGGAGCTATCAACTAAATCTGAATCGCCCACCCGCTCCTATGTTTAAAATCAGTGGTAATTTGTTTAAACACTCGCAGAGCTTACAACCAACAATTCTTTTTTTTGCAATCAGTTTATTCCTCTGTCCCTGAATTAATAGATATCATGCCTATAGGTCCCGTTTAACACATAGGCAAAAGGTTAAGTAATTAACCAACTATGTCAGATTTCGACAACTACATCTAAGCAGGACTAATTTGGACTCCCTATCTGGGAAATATGTGGTAAATCAACCTATCCTACGCTTTAATTTAATTCAGACCAAATCAAGTATGTGTAAGACATGCTAAAACATTTGTTTCTTAAAATGAGGAGGCCTGTTTGAGCCCTTAATTGCTACTTGTTCCCCTTTTATTGCATTATGTGTTTTGACTGTCGCCCTAGATTTTTATCCTTTTAAACTCTGAAAAGCCAAGCTCCCTCCCCTTTAGGATTAGTAGTCCCAAATGCCTCCGGGACTGATAGGTGGGACGGGTAATAGCATGCAGTAGGTAACGATACCATTCCGCGCTTAACACCTTAACGGGGTGGGAAGGGTAGACATGGAGATGATGATCACGCGATAACACCATACGTACGATTGGCTACCAGTGTTGTGTGGATGATCCATGTGTTTTACAAACCTAGGACCCTTTTCCTTTATATAAATTTGTTATTATCAATAAAACTCTATATCTCATTTCAGTCACCAAATTCTTCCTCAACTTCCTGCACTATTCTTTTAAAATTTATGTTCACTCACTTCTTTATTTAATTTTTTGCACTTGGACATTCCTTTAAACAAGTTGTGAGACCACCTAGATCTTAATGTCAAACATGCTTGTCTACCATTATACATACCTACTTGCAATATTTATGTGGAATTATTTGTATGCTCGTTTGTATTTAAAGTCACAACATGGCATGGCCGGGAACCATACTAGTGGATCTTGAGGGGTGCCTAACACCTTCCCCTCGAGATAATTTCTAGCCCTTACCCGAACTCTGGTTTTCCAACTCAAAACTCGTGGTGTCCTAATGCACTTAATCATTAAGTGGCGACTCTTCAAATCCAAAAACCCAATTCCCAAACGGGAATAGAGTTGTCTTCCCAAATGTCGTAAACCCGATTTCGCGACTCTGCTGGGGATTCTTTAGGCTTTTACCACTTCATGTTATATGTGACTTTATTGTTTTCTTTTATTGCTTTGTTTAATGTCTTTATTCGAAACTGACTTGGCTTTTTTTTGTTTCTTTTTCTTTCTTTAACGCTTCATTTACTGTTTTCCTTCAATACCGTTGCAATTTTTAGCAATTATTGTAATCATTATGAACGTGAAAATACGTGACAATTTGTTTTATTTTTTGTAATTGCATCTTCAACATCATACTCCACTCGTGCCAAACAAATACCATAGCAACGCTTATAATGAGTTGTTGCGCTCTTCCGATATTATTACCCCCTAAATTTGGAAAAGGCATATTTGCAGTAAAACCAGTCGATCAGCGGTGCAGTCAACGGTTCCGTGCCTTTCCCTCTTGAGTTGTCCGCTCAAGGGTACCGGTCTAATACCCCATAGAAACCTTATTCTATTTAACTATGCATGCATCACTGTCAAACCTATCCGAGTTAGTTATGCAGTCCACATAATGACTCTTTAAGATAGCCTTGGCCAAAGTCCACTGGGTTTCCTTGAAACCCAAACGGATGCCACCATATTCTATGCATTTATTTGGAGAACTAAATGCTGTTTATGCTAATTATTGGTTTAAATAGTCGAGTCCGGTGGGGGTATGGTCTTAACCCTTTTATTTTGCAGAAAATGGAGAACAAAGTTCCCGACTTCGGTATGGTCAACATACCCTCAGTCTTGCTGACCTGGTGGAGGAACCTCCCATCAAGTAACCAAATCAATGAATGGAAGAGAGAGTCACCAGGGCTAGTGAGAAGCTGGAATATATGGAATACAGTCTGCTGGAGTTGGAAGGGAAAGTGAGAAAAAGAGTTACCGACTGTCAAAATGCTGAGGAAGGCAAAGGAGAACGCCTGGCAAAGGCATTTTTATTGGTGAACCTACGCGAGCTGGAGGATTTGATCAACGAGAACATTCAACCTGAGGAGGGTCCTTCAGGGACCAAGTAGTTAGGAGTCTTTACTTTTGCTTTAAAATGTAATAAGGCCAATGGCCATTAGTGACATTTTACTTTCTGCAATTTTAGTGTCGTTTTGGGATTCGTCTTATTTTTATCAATAAAATGAGGCATTTAGCACTATAAATTCTCCAAATCAACTTGTCGCTAGGCCTACCTCTGGCACAACGAGGCTCCCAAATTAGGACACGATTTATATTCTCACACTATGTATTTAAATATTGCAATATTTTATTCTCAGAATCCGTACTAACTTATTACCTTTTTTGTTTTTACTTTTGTTTTATTCCCCCCTCCCCAAAAGGTTAGTTCGTGCACTCTGGCATGATCATCTTAGGCAGAAGGGCGCCTCAACAATTGGTCCGTCAGAACTACCAAGGCAAGGAAAGCTTCGGGGTAGCAAGGCTGAACAAAGCATTATGCGTTATCTTTTACTTTTTCGCTAGTTGATTTCCTTTTCGTATTATCTTTAAATTTTGAAAAAAGCTCCGATGTTCAAAATAATTTTGGAATTTATCAAAGTATTTCAGTATCTTATAAATCTCGCTCTTATTATTTTCTCTATCATTTACTTTATTTTGCATAGCATTACTGTAACGACCCGGCCGGTCGTTTTTGGAATTTACGCCCCGATCCCCCATTTACCGCTTCCCCTTAGTCCCTAAATGAGAGCTTAAGTGTTGAAAGATGGTCCGTAATCGGAACAGTGTGAAGACGACCTCGGAATGGAAATCCGATGGTTCCGTTAGCTCCGTTAGGTGATTTCGGGGTTGGGAGCGTGTTCGGAATGCATTTTGGAAGCTCGTAGCAAATTTAGGCTTGGAATGCCGAAGTTTGAATATTTTAAATTTCCGGTCCGATAGTGAATTTTTGATCCGAGGGTCGGAATGGAATTCCAAAAGTTTCTGTAGCACCGTCATGTCATTTGGGACGTGCGTGCAAAATTTCAGGTCAATCGGACGAGGTGTGGTTAGGTTTTTGATCGAAAGTGTGTTTCGTTGGAATTTGAAGTTCTTAGGCTTGAATCTTTGATTAATTCGTGTTTCTGGCGTTGTTTTAGGTGGTTTAAGGATTAGTACAAGTTTGAATGATGTTATGGGGTATGTCAGTAGGTTTGGTTGAGGTCCCGGGGGCCTCGGGTGCGTTTCGGATGCTCATCCGAGCAATTTGAAGTTTGGAAATGTTGCAGAAAGTTGCAGGTCTGAATTCCTTCTTCGCGTTCGCGAAGAAGGCACCGCGTTCGCGTTGTAGTAGCCTATCCTCTCATCGCGTTTGCGGCCACTCTCCCGCGTTCGCGTAGTGTAAGTCTGGAGAGGGGGGCTCGTTCCTCCTCGCGTTCGCATAAGATCACCCGCGTCCGCGTAGCTTCACTATTTCCTCCATCGCGTTCGCGTAAGCCTTGTCGCGTTCGCGTAGTTCTTGATCCCCTGGCCTTCGCGTTCGCGCTCCTCCCTTCGCGATCGCGAAGGGCATTTTTGGGCCCTGATATTTTCCTTCTTCGCGAACGCGTGCTTCCTATCGCGTTCGCGATGCTTTAGACTCCTGAACAGTACTTAACATTTCAAAAACGAGGTTTTGCCATTTTTATCAAAACTCAAGGTTTGGAGCTCGGATTTGGGAGCCTGGTTCGGTGTGGCTGCTCCCTGTGTTTTCCCCCCTCGCCCCTTTTTCCTTTCTCTCCCTTTGTTCTTCTCCCTCCCCCCTCTCTCTCTCCTTCCGTCCCCACACACCTCATTCCTCCCCTTTCCTGCCCTCTTCTTTCCCCTTCTGTTCCCCTCCCTGTCTTCTTCCTTTTTTGCCCTTGGCCCTTCCTTTCCCCCGTTGTGCGCCCCCCTCGCTCTTCCTGTCCCCTGCTTGTCTCCCCTTCTCCCTCCTCCTTGCCCTCTTCTGTGGCCCTTCTTTGTCGCTCGTTTGGTCCTTTCCCGTCCCCCCTGCCTGGCTGGCCCCCTCCTCGTGGCCTTGCGGGGTGCCTCCGCCCCTCCCCTCGCGCTCCTTCTCGCCCTTCCCCGCCCTCTGGTTTCCTCCTCCCCCTCGTGGTGTCCCTCCTGCCTTCCTCCTTCCGTGGCGCCTCTTCCCTCCCACCCCCTTCCCCCCCGGGCCTCCGTTGTCTTTCCCCCTGTCGTCCCGCACCGCTTTCTGCGCCTCTGCTGGGCTTCCTTTCGGCTTTTTCCCACTTCCTGTTCTCTGTGCCTTTCTTGTTTTTCTTTTCCCCCCACCCCCTTTGCCTTGTTTTCCTGTCTTCTTCGCCCCTGCCTTGGCTTTTTTTTTGTTTCTTTTTCTTTCTTTCCCGCTTTCCTTTTTCCTGTTTTCCTCTCCCTCCCGTTGCCCTTTTTCGCCCTCCTTGTCCTCCTCGCCTCGTGCCCTCCGTGCCCCTTCCTTTGTTTTCTTTTTTGTCCTTGCCTTCCCCTCCTCATCCCCCTCGTGCCCCCCACTCCCCTCGCCCCGCTTCTCCCTGCGTGTTGCGCTCTTTTTCCGCTCTCTTCCCCCCCTTGGCCCCGGCCTCTTTGGCCGTCCCCCCGCGTCGGCTCCGCGGCTGCGTCCCGGTTCCGTGCTTCCTCTGCGTTTGTCCGCTACCGGGCCGCGGTCTCTCTCCCTCGCCCTTCTTCTCTTTCCCTCTGCCTGCCCTCCCTAAGTCCCCCTCCTCCGCGTTCGTTTCTGCCGTCCCCTCCTGCCTCTTTCCGCTCGCCTTGGCCCCCGTCCCCTGGGTTTCCTTGCCCCTCCCCCGGCTGCCCCCCCCTCTTCCTCTGCCTTGTCTTTTGGCGCCCTCACCTGCTGTTTCTGCTCCTTCTTGGTTTACCTCGTCGCGTCCGGTGGGGGTCTGGTCTTCCCCCTTTCTTTTGCCAGCCCCTGGCCCCCCCGTTTCCGCCTTCGGTCCTGGTCCCCTCCCCTCCTCTTGCTGCCATTGGTGGCGGCCTCCCCTCCCGTCCCCCCCTTCCCTGCCTGGCCGCGCCGTCCCCCGGGCTCGTGCGCCGCTGGCCTCTCTGGCCCCGTCTGCTGGCGTTCGGCCGGCCCTGTGCGCCCCCGCGTTCCCTGCCTGTCCCCTCTGCGGCCGGCCCCGGCGCCCGCCTGGCCCCGGCCTTTTTCCTTGGTGCCCCTCCGCGCGCTGGCGGCTTTGCTCCCCCCGCGCCCCTTCCCTGCGGCGGTCCTTCCGGGCCCCCGTGTTCCGTCTTTCCTTTTGCTTTCCTGTTCCTCCGGCCCTGGCCCTCTCGTGCCCTTTTCCTTTCTGCCCTTTTCGTGTCGTTTTGGGCTCGTTCTTCTTTTTCTCCCTCCCTGCGCCCTTTCGCCCTCTCCCTCCTCCCCCTCCCTTTGTCGCTCGGCCTCCCTCTGGCCCCCGCGGGCTCCCCATTCGCCCCCTTTCTCTTCTCCGCCCTCTGTCTTCCCTCTTGCCCTCTTTTCTTCTCCGCCTCAGTCCTCCTTCTTCCCTTTTTTGTTTTCCTTTTGTTTTCTTCCCCCTCCCCCCCCGGTTCGTTCGTGCCCTCTGGCCTGCTTCCCCTCGGCCGCCGGGCGCCTCCCCCTTGGTCCGTCCGCCCCCCCGCCCGGCCCGCTTCGGGTCGCCCGGCGCCCCGCCTTCTGCGTTCTCTTTTCCTTTTTCGCTCGTTTTGCTTCTTTTCGTCTTTCTTTCACTTTTGGCCCCCCGCTCCGCTGCTTCCCCCTCCTTTTGCCTTTCTCCCCGTCTTTCCGTCTTTCTCCTCTCGCTCTTCTTCTATTTCTCTCTTCCTTTCCTTTTCTTTGCCTCGCCTCCCTGTCCCGCCCCGGCCGGTACGTTTTTTGGCCTTTCCGCGCCCGCCCCCCTTTCCCAGCTTCCCCTTCGTCCTCCTGCAGCCCGCTTCCGTGTTTGCCCGCTGGTCCGTCCTGCGGCACCGTGTGCAGCCGCCCTCGGCCTGGCCCTCCGCTGGTTCCGTTCGATCCGTTCGGTGCTTTCGGGGTGTGGGCGAGTGTTGTCCTGCCTTTTGGCCGCTTCGTCGCCCCTTTCGGCTTGGCCTGCGCCGTTTGCCTCTTTTCCCTTTTTCCGGTCCGCTCGTGCCTTTTTGCTCCGCGGAGTCGGCACTTGGCATTCCCCGTTTCTGTCGCCCCGTCCTGTCCTTTGGCCGTGCGTGCCCCCTTTCCTCCCTCGCCGACGGTGTGGTACGGTTTTTGCTACGACCGTGTTTTCGTTGGCCTTTGGCCAGTTCTTCGGCTTGCCTTTGCTTCCTTCGTGTTTCTGGCGTTGTTACTTCGGTGGTTTCCGGCTCGTACCCCGTTTTGCCTTGCTGTTCTGGGGTCTGTCCGTCGTTTGTTGCGGTCCCGGGGGCCTCGGTGCGTTTTCCGGCTGCTCCTCCCGCGCCCTTTGCACGTTTGGCCCTGTTGCCGCCCGTTGCCGGTCTCCTTCCTTCTTCGCGTTCGGCCGCCGCCGGCCCGCGTTCGCGTTGTCGTCGCTCTCCTCTCCTCCGCTGTCGCGCCCTCTCCCCGCGTCCGCCAGTCGCTTCCTCCTTTTCCTCACTCGCGTCGCGTCCGCCTTGTCGCTCGCGTACGTTCTGCTCCCCTGGCCTTCGCAGTTCGCGCTCCTCCCTCGCGCTCGCGCCGGGCCTTTTTGGGCCCTGCTATTTTCCTTTCTTCGCTGCACCGCGTGCTCCTCTCCGCGTTCGCGCTGCTGTTCGCCTCCTGCCCCGTCCTTCCCCTTTCCCCCGCGGTTTTGCCCTTTTTCTCCCCCTCCCGGTTTGGCGCTCCGGCTTTGGGCGCCCTTTCCCGGGTTTTTCCCGGCCCTCCTCCGGGGTCACGCGTTCTCTCCTCTCCCTCTGCCTCCCCCCTTACTCTCCTCGCCCTTCCCCCCTTTCCCCTTCGTGTTTTGCCTGGACCGTGGTCCCTTATCGCCCTCCCTCTGGGTTTTGCGGGTCCTTTGCCCTCCGCTTTGGGCGCCTTTTTACTCTGTTCGCACCCTCGTGCGAGTCCCGGGTTCTGCCCCCGTCCCCTTCTTGCGCTTCTGCGCCCGCTGCTGGCTGGGCCTTTTGGTCCTTTCCCCTCTTTTCTGCGCCCTCTGCTCTCCCTTTCCTCGTGGCCTCCTGTTGTTTGCCCTCTTCCTTTCCGCTCTGTCATTGCCTGCCTCGCTTGGGCCCTTTGTAGTCGGCTCCGCGTGCCCCGGCCGTGTTCTCTTGCTCTTGAGTCCGGTTTCGCGGTCCGTGGCTTGGTTCCCCTTGTGTGGGGGCTCCTTTCCCTTCGTCTTTGTTTCTTTGTTTTGCTTGCGTGCCTTGTCCGCGCGTGCCGGCGTGTACCTTGCCCCCTTGTTGGCCCCCCACCGCTTTTCTCCGCTCTGGAGCTTGCGTTCCCTTCCCTCTTTGGCTTCTTCTCCTTGCCCTTCTCCCTTGTGCTCGCTTCGGCCCGCCTGTTTCGTTGCTTCCCTTGCCTCCTGGCTTCCGTTGCCTTCCCTGTCCCTCCGTGCCGCACTGCTCGGTCCGTCTCTCTGTTGCTTGTCTTTGTCCTTCGTTCCGTGGTCCCTTCTGGTGTGCTTGCCCTTTCCTGGGCCTCCGGCTGTGGGGCTTCCGTCGCTCCCCTCTTGTTTGTTTACTTGGGCCTCCGGGTCTCGCTTCCCGGTCGCCTGCCCTTTTCCTTTGGGCTTGGGGTTCGCTTCCCGCTCGCGCCCTGCCACCCTTGCCCGTTGGCCTCCGGGCCGGGTCTCGTGGCGCTCCTCCTCTGTTCCCCTGGGCGTTGCCTTGTCCTTCTTCTGTGGTTGTTTCCGTTCTTGTGTCTTTTGCTCCTTGCTTGTTCCTCTGTCTTCTTTCACTGCTGTCTTTCTTCTTTTCTGTCCGCTTTTCTCCTGTTCCTTCTTGTTCTTCATCTCTTTTTCTCTCCGTATGGCCCCTGCCACTTTCCTCCGTCCCCTCCCCGGCGGTTCGCTTGGCCCTTCCTGCGTCCCCTGTGGTGTCCTCCTGCCCTTCTGCAGCCTGTGTTTTTTTTCCTGGTTGGCCGCTCCTCCCGGTCCCTTCTCCTCAGTGCGCCCTCGTCCGTGCGGCCGGCGGCCTCCCGCCGCCTGTCGACGGTCCTCTGCTGCGATCCGCCGCCCGCGCCGGCGTCTACCTCTTCTTCTATCTTTCGTCCTTCGTTTTTCCTTCTTTCGGTGTTCGCCCTTCTGGCGTTTGGCCCCTTCCTCCTCCCTTTTGTCGCCTGTGTTGCCGGTGCGTTTCCGGGTTTTGGGCCTTCTCTCTCTCCCCCCCCACCGGCGGCGCGGCCACGCGCGCGCTACTTCCCCCCCGCCCCTCCCCGGCCCCCGGCTCCCCGTGTCTCTACCAGGTTCCCCTCCGCCTTTAAAATCCCCCCGCCCGCCGCCACCCTCCGTCCTTCCCGCTCGCCTCCGCGGGCGCCTCGTCGGTCTGCGGCCGCCGCCGCTCTACCTCGCCGTCTCTGTCGTCCTCCTGCCTCCCGCTCGGGCGCCTGCGTCGCGGTCCCTGGCTGCTCTGCACTGCCGCAACCCCCCACCCCCGCCCCCCCACCCCCCACATGCGCCGGCAGGGCCTGCTCCCCCCCGCGGTACCCCGCTCAGTGCCAGCCTCCCCTCGGTTGGCTTTGCCGCGGACGGTCCGGGCCCTCCGCGCTCCCCTCCTCGTCACTCCACCTCCTTCCCCGTCTCGCTCCTCTGCCCGCCCTCCTCCCTCCCCTTGATTGCCGGGGGTTGGTGCGGTGGCGCGGGTGGTGCTGCCCCTCCGCCCGCTTCCCCCCCTCGCCACCCCCCCGCCGGCCCTCCCCTCCCCGCATACGTCCCATTCCCCGCCCCTGGTCACCCTGCGGCTCTCCCCGGCTACCGTCCGTACGTCCCCCTGTCCCTGTGCCGGGGCTCTCTCGGACTCTCCCCCGCCAGTCCCCCCGTCCAGGCCGGGGGCTCCTCCCGGCCTCGTCACCCGTAGTCCCAAAGTCCCCCGCGGGGAGTCCCGGCCTCCCCCTCCGTCGTCCCACTGTACACTGCCCATCCCCACCCGCCGGTCCCCGGCCACCGCCGTACCCCCGCCCACGCCCCCGCTCGTCCTGACCCTCGCCTGCTTCCCGTCGTCCCCGTTCCGGCCCCTTCCGCCCTTCGGCCAGTTTCCCTCACTCCCCCTGCTTCCTCTCTCGCCCCCGTTCTCCTTCCGTCGCACTACCGCCAACTATGGCAGGCACCTCCCTCCCCATCTCTTCACGCCCTCGGGTTTTCCACACAATTGCTCCAGTCCGCCCGTCCCACTGTCGCGGTACATCACTCACCCATCCACTAACAATCAGGGGAAAGGTCCCCCCACACAGGTTGACAAGCCCACTCCTCGCCCCGGCTCTTCTAGCCACGCCTTTGCCACGGTACTCCTCCAAATGGCCCAAATCTATTCTTCAATTACATACGTTATATTGCAAACAACTGATTCCCTATTAATTTAGAGCTAGGGCCGAAAATAGGTAAAATGACCAAAATGCCCTCCAGCCATCGTCTCAGAATCGAATAATTTTTACGTTTTCAGAACCTCGTACTCTCACGAGTCTAACCATATAAAAATCTCCCAAATCGGAGGTCAAATGACCTCAAAACCCCATAGTTAGGTCTAAGAAGTTTACCCACTCCATTCAAAAACGACGAAATTAAAGGGTGAATTTGCGATTAGATTAATGGTTTTAGTCATAGGAGAGTAGAGAATCGTTACCGGTGATTGCCCTTGAAAAAACCTGAAATTG
>NW_017671425.1:264682-285190 GCF_001879085.1 Nicotiana attenuata | reverse complement strand
GCACTGGCAGATCATCTTGCCGAAAATCCCGTGGACGGAGAATACGAGCCTCTAAAGACGTATTTTCCTAACGAAGAGGTCTCTTTCATAGGAGAAGATATCGCAGAATCCTATGATGGCTGGAGAATGTTTTTCGATGGAGCAGCAAACTTTAAAGGAGTTGGCATAGGAGTAGTTCTAGTATCAGAAACAGGTCAGCATTATCCGGTGTCCGCCAAACTCAGGTTCCCATGCACCAACAACATGGCCGAGTACGAAGCCTACATCTTAGGGCTCAAGCTAGCCATTGATATGAACATTCAGGAGTTACTAGTGATCGGGGATTCAGACTTGCTCATAAATCAGGTTCGAGAAGAATGGGTAACCAAGAACTCCAAAATACTCTCGTATTTGCATCATGTACAGGAGTTGAGGAAGAGGTTTACAAAGACAATATTCCGGCAAGTCCCCAGAGTCCAGAATGAGTTCGCCGATGCATTGGCCACTCTATCATCCATAATTCAACATCCGGATAAGAACTTCATTGATCCTATCCCAGTAAAAATCCAGGATCAACCCGCCTACTGTGCTCATGTCGAGGAAGAAGCAGATGGAAAACCATGGTTTCATGACATTAAGAAATATCTGGCAACAGGAGAATACCCAAAATTTGCAAACACTACTCAAAAGCGCACACTGCGGAGGCTATCCAATCACTTCTTTCACAGCGGAGGAATCCTGTAAAGGAGGACTCCAGATTTGGGATTACTAAGATGTGTCGAAGCAAAGGAAGCATCCAGGTTGTTGGGAGAGGTTCATGCAGGGACCTGTGGCCCACACATGAATGGTTTCGTCTTAGCTAAGAAAATACTCCGAGCTGGTTATTTTTGGATGACTATGGAGACGGACTGCATCCAGTATGTTTGAAAGTGCCATCGCTGCCAGATTCATGCAGACATGATTAAGGTGCCTCCTAACGAGCTTAATGCAACAAGCTCACCGTGGCCATTCGCCGCTTGGGGAATGGATGTCATCGGACCTATCGAGCCTGCCGCATCAAACGGACACAGGTTCATTCTAGTGGCAAATGATTATTTCACCAAATGGGTTGAAGCAGCATCATATAAGGCAATGACCAAGAAGGTTTGTGGCAGACTTTGTCCGCGACCGTATCATTTGCCGGTTCGGCATCCCAGAGTCAATCATCACTGATAATTGTTCCAATCTCAACAGTGATCCGATGAAAGCAATGTGTGAGATGTTCATGATCAAGCACAAGAATTCTACAGCCTACAGACCTCAGATGAATGGAGATGTAGAAGCGCCAATAAGAACATCAAGAAGATACTAAGGAAAATGATAGAGAAACACAAGCAGTGGCACGAAAAGCTATCCTTTGCTTTATTGGGATACCGTACCACAGTCCGCAAATCAACTGGGGCAACTCCCTTTATGTTGGTTTACGGTACCGAGGCAGTCATCCCAGCCGAGGTAGAGATTCCCTCCCTGAGGATTATACAGGAAGCGGAACTTGAAGATGCAGAATGGGTAAAAAGTCGCTATGAGCAGTTAGCCCTTATAGACGGGAAAAGACTGAATGCAGTTTGCCATGGTCAATTGTATCAGAACAGGATGTCCAGAGCTTTCAACAAAAGAGTCAAGCCGAGGCAATTCACACCGGGGCAGCTGGTGCTGAAGAAGATTTTTCCGCATCAAGATGAGGCCAAAGGAAAGTTCTCTCCTAACTAGCAAGGCCCGTACATGGTTCACCGGGTCCTAACAGGAGGAGCCCTTATACTCGCAGAAATGGATGGAGAAGTCTGGCCAAATCCAATTAATTCAGATGCAGTCAAGCGTTATTATGTGTAATCATTATAATTTCTGTATGATGAAATTTGAACTACGCCTGACCTGATTCCCGTTTAAGAGGGGATACATAGGCATCCCTATGGGTTCGGTCACAATTTAATAAAAAATTTCATTTTCCCCGATATTGGAAACTGGGGCAGAATTTTGAGGAGGACCCTCAAAATTCCGAAGCTAACTCTCAATCATTCCTCGCACGCAACCGTTAGAGGCACCAGACCAGTAAACTGGGGAAGAATTTTGAGGAGGACCCTCAAAATTTTGGAGCAAAAAAGGTCGCAATGTCTTGAACCGCGTCGCAGTCGTCGGTTCAACTAAAAGAAAATCATTTTTTAATTATGTAGTTACATCATATGCTTTACTAAATCATGCATGGATATTATCAAATTGCTTTGGTTAGCGACGCTATCCCAACGAAAGCAAGAGCCGAGTAGGACAAGCAAAGTCCACGAGAAGACGAACCAACCTTCCCCCTTTACAAAACTCACGATTTTTCATTGGATGCAGGCACCCAAGACATAAAATCATCAGATACGACTACATACTCATACTTTTTCAGGAATACAACTCTCAGAATCATTGGCTATTTACAAGTGCTATTCGCACGTGACATCCCCAGCAGCCACAGTGACAATCAACTAGCAGCTATCGTTTCTCAGCTAAGGAATTGTGTTACTCTTCACTTTTATTTCACGCATTGCATAAGGCTACCTTTCTGCCTTCCGAGACTAAGCATTGTCTCCATCTGCATTTCTCTGCATTGCATAAGGCTACTTTCCTGCCTTCCGAGACTAAGCATTGTCTCCATCAGCATTTTTTCTTGCATTGCATAAGGCTACTTTCCTGCCTTCCGAGGTTAAGCACTACCTCCATCCTGCATTTCCTTGCATTGCATAACGCTACCTTTCTGCCTTCCGAGACTAAGCATTGTCTCCATCTTCATTTCTCTGCATTGCATAAGGCTACCATTCTGCCTTCTGAGACTAAGCATTGTCTCCATCTGCATTTCTTTGCATTCCATAAGGCTATCATTCTGCCTTCCAAGGTTAAGCTCTACCTCCATACGCATGGCTGAAAGATCGCCAACCTTTATTTAAATCTTGCATGGCTGAAAGATCGCCAACTTTACTTAATCCTGCATGGCTGAAATATCGCCAACTTCATTTAAATCCCATCGGCTGAAATATCGCCAGTTTTATTTAAATCCTGCATGGCTGAAAGATCGCCATCTTTATTTAAATCTCCACATCGGCTGAAATATCGCCAGTTTTATTTAAATCCTGCATGGCTGAAAGATCGCCAACTTCATTTAAATCTCCACATCGGCTGAAATACCGCCATTTATATTTATGCTTTACATCAACTGAAACATCGCCAAATCCTGCATTTCATGGGCTGAAATATCGCCAAATTGTCCAAAGGCGTCATTGTTCGGAGGCACCATTTTCATAGCCCGAGAACGCCATGCCATGGCCTGAGGACCCCCCCCCCCCCCGCTTTATATTTTTGCACATCATTATTCAAAGGCATCATAGTTCGGAGGCACCATTATCATAGCCCGAGAACATCATTTCATAGCCTGCGAATCCTTTATTATACGCTCCATGGCCTAGGACGTCATGGTCTGAGGACGTCATCCTACCCGTCCGAAGACAGCATTCATGGTCCAACGGGAACTTGCATCACGTTTAAGTTTATGCACGATATGTTCGTATTGCTCATTTGCAGGTACACCAGCTGGCAACGACCATCACAGCAGGAGCGATCTCGCTCCGGTTCCCGCAGCCCATCGATCCCCTGACTATTCTTCCCAACCTAAATATTGTGTCCGTCCTTTTCAAAACCCCCATCGGCATATTTCGCCGATATATCCCGAACTACATATGACCTAATTCCTGTAAGACCAGGGATATGTAGGCAGCTCAGGAACCATAGCTCGGTCAAAACCTTTTCAAGTCGTCTCTTTCGGTCAAAATTGGTCATCATATGTTTACCCGACAACTCTTTCATCCTTCCCGGGTAAAGAGGGGCAGCTGTTGATACCCAATTTTTCCCTATCTATTTTTATACTCAAAATATTCTCAAAATAGCATGTACATGCATATATAAGTATGCCCAAGAATGTTGACATTTTTTCTAATTTTTAAAGCTTTTTAAAATCATTTTATTATTTGTTTTAGCAGTACAAAATCCAATAATTATTCCCAAAACTATTATTTTGGTGAGTAATTTATTTCCATCCTCATGTTTACACCACAATATAATTAAGGTGATTTTATCATATTTTTATAAATCTATTTGATATTTTTTAAGCTAAATGGCATAAAATTGCAATTATAGCGTATATTACGATTAATAGCATTTTACAACTATGAAATTACTCCCAGTACTTTTTAGATTAATGTTTATATATTATTAATTAGTTCAGTGCTTTCAATTTATTTTTAAAATCATTTTAACCATTTTAATTAATTTAAAAAGGGAAAATCGGCTATTCAATATATAGCCCATCTACATTTCAATTATAGCCACATTAATCCCCTTAATTGACCCCATTCCAGGCCCAATTCTGGACCAGTCCAACCCAACCCCTAACCCGTTTAAATTACCCGACCAGACCCTATTCTAATCACAGCCGTTGATCTAAAAGATCAACGGCTCACACACACCCTTTCCATTTTTAATCTACCAACACCCCAACCCTAAATTCATTTCCCTCTACCCGCCGCCCTTGAATCCCCTTCCTCTCCCATTCTCTCTGCAAACCTAGTCACCGCCACCCAAACTAACCCTAATCCCTTCGATTCTCGCCGGAATCCATGGCTTCTCAGGCCATGGAAACCTCATACTCACCCCCCATTGCTCCTATATGCCTGGTACTCGAAGGCTTGAGGCTAGACCTCAAAGGTCTCCACTCAGATCTCCGCCGACTTGAGATTTCCGGCCATCTCCGGCCTGGCTCTGGCATATCTTAGCCTCTTGAGACTGTGTCCAGCCTTATCCGACTTAGATCGGACCTTTTCCAAGCCTTTCTCATTCTAAGGTTCACCTAAAACCCTAGTTGTTCGAGGTTTTTCTCCGATTCTCCTCAGATCTGTGTGTATTCATGCTCTATTTTTGAGTTCTTGAAGGATTTCCCCAACTTTTCTTTTAAAAAATTTTTACTTTCAAAGTCACTTCTTTCTGATTTAGGGTTTCTGAAAAATGCTTAAGTGTTTTTCCGACTTTTCTTTTCCCTTACGTTTGTCTCTACTATGTTCTTATGTTCTTTTTTTTTACACATGTTCTTCTACTATGTTTGCTATATTTTGTTCTTCCTTCTACCATGTTTCTATGCTATGTTTTCTCATGCTTTCCCACTATGTTCGGCTATTTGCCTTCCACTATGATCTCGCCTACTGTATTTTCCTACCGTGTTCATTAAGTGTTCTTATTATTTTTTTTACCTTTTAAGTTTCCTCTAGAATACCTGCTTAAACATGTTTTCCTCTACTGTTTCTTTTGCTCTCATTATGTTTCGAATTAAGTTCCTTACTCTGTTTACTTTGAACTTTCTACTGTATTTGCTTGTTCCCTCATTTTTGTCTTCTTTGCATCTGATTCAAGTCAAAACCCTAGGATTTTGGGGTTTTTGGCGAGTTTGTTCTTGTGTGTTTAGACCAGGGTTCTGTTTGAGCCTTAGACTCTCTCAAACTCACTTTGGATCCATGCACTGAGTTTGAACTCCTTTGTGTATGACTCTGGACTCTTCTATACTAGACTTTTTCTGGATAGCATGACAGTTCTTTCTATGTTTAAACGTGTCTGCATGTTTTTATATGTGATGAACCTTTCTTCAAAAGGCTTTCCAACTTGTGATTGAATCGGAACCCTTTTTTTTGGGGTTAATTGATTTTTACTGCTTCTTTTTAATTAAGAGCCTCTCTTTACTTTTTTTCTGACTTGGTTCATTCACGCAAAATTTTTGACTCATGATTGCTTGGCTGTCAATTGATTCCCTTTCCTTAATTTGCACAACCATGTACTGTCAAACCCTTTCCTTAAATAACTAGTATGTATTTACCCTTCTTGCACTACTTTGAAAAGTGTTTAATTAACCTCTATCCTTATTTACTTTGCCCGTTTGAAATCAGAATCCCTTAATTAAAGGGAAACCTTGTGTGATTGATTTTCAAACTATTTTCTTACCTATTTCTGCTTCTTTTCTGCACTATAAATACATGACTCTTTAACACAAAGCACACACTATGGGAATAATCCTCCACACACGATTAAGCACACAAAAATCATAACTCTCTTCTAAACTTATACTCTGGCTTCTTGACTGCACTTTGGCTTTCATAAGGCTATTGTTTCTCCTTACCTACTTCTTTGAACTGGTATGTCCTAAATTAATTTCAGTATCTTTCTAATGTGTTTGTTTATAGTCCCTGTATCCATGCATGCTTTCAATCATCTGCAAAGTTAATTTTGAAGTACCTACATGTTTTTGTCTGCTCTTTCTTTGCTTCTTGCTGCTAGTATGAACAATTGCTCCCATACCCCATTCCCCTGTGTGTGCTGAGTTAAGGTATGGCCTGGCAGCATCCCAATTGCTGTCCAGGGCTGAACCTGACCTTCAATGAGGTCTTAACTCCCCAATTCTAAGGCTGACAGGCTGGTCGGGGTGTGCCAGCATCCCAATTGCTGGGCATGACCACCAGCCTGCCATGGCCCCCCTCCCTAATTCCCTTCAATTGCACTTGCACTCACTCCTAGTCTCTAAGTTCTGCCCCCTCCTATGAGCCTTGCCTTGGGACCTTGAGTTCCCTCTGAACTTGTACATTTGAGGGCTGGCCCTTCCACACTGCACTATAATCTGATTTCTGCAATGATATTTGGGGTGTAAGCATTGCCTGGAACTCTTGAAGTTCCTTGGAACTTTGACACATCCCAAATAAGAGAAGGCTTTGAAAAATTCGATCCTGGAAGTTGGTTTATCTCATATTATTAGACTTTGAGTCTGGATTTGGCTGATTAGATGTAGATGTAATCACTGATAATTTTTATTCTTTCCTCTAATCCATTTGGTCTGTAATAATTTTTGTAATAACTACTGGGGGTGTATAGTGAAATGGATGGGATTGAATGCATGCAAAGGAGTAGATACCATGTTTTAGGATATTTACTTTCAAAAATTCAGCATCTCATGTAGATACCATGTTTTAGGGATATTTACTTTCAAAATTCAGCATCTCATGTAGATACCATTTTTTAGGGTATTTACTTTCAAAATTCAGCATCTCATATAGATGGTATGTTTGTAGAACTTACTACTTTCAAACCTCTGCATCTCACATAGATACCATGCTCATAGGTTTTCTGCATTTCGTATAAATACCATACCCATAAATCGTTGCTGAAACTCTGCATATCATATAGATAATATGCCTATAGGACTTCCTGCATTTCGCATATGCATCTTTCACTAGGTAAATCTGCTTATAGAATTTAAAATAACCAATTGCATATAGATGACCTGCCCATAGGATCTCTGCATGACAATAACAGCAATAAAATCAGTAACGCCTAGAGAGCATGCCTATAGGAGCTATCAACTAAATCTGAATCGCCCACTCGCTCCTAAGTTTAAAATCAGTGGTAATTTGTTTAAACACTCGCAGAGCTTACAACCAACAATTCTTTTTTTTTTGCAATCAGTTTATTCCTCCGTCCCTGAATTAATAGATATCATGCCTATAAGTCCCGTTTAACACATAGGCAAAAGGTTAAGTAATTAATCAACTATGTCAGTTTTCGACAACTACATCTAAGCAGGACTAATTTGGACTCCCTATCTGGGAAATATGTGGTAAATCAACCTATCCAACGCTTTAATTTAATTCAGACCAAATCAAGTATGTATAAGACATGCTAAACAATTTGTTTCTTAAAATGAGGAGGCCTGTTTGAGCCCTTAATTGCTACTTGTTCCCCTTTTATTGCATTATGTATTTTGACTGTCGCCCTAGATTTTTATCCTTTTAAACTCTGAAAAGCCAAGCTCCCTCCCCTTTAGGATTAGTAGTCCCAAATGCCTCCGGGACTGATAGGTGGGACGGGTAATAGCATGTAGTAGGTAACGATACCATTCCGCGCTTAACACCTTAACGGGGTAGGAAGGGTAGACATGAAGATGATGATCACAGGATAACACCATGCGTACGATTGCCTACCGGTATTGTGTGGATGATCCATGTGTTTTACAAACCTAGGACCCCTTTCCTTTATATAACTTTGTTATTATCAATAAAACTCTATATCTCATTTCAGTCACCAAATTCTTCCTCAACTTCCTGCACTATTCTTTTAAAATTTATGTTCGCTCACTTCTTTATTTAATTTTCTGCACTTGGACATTCCTTTAAACAAGTTGTGAGACCACCTAGATCTTAATGTCAAACATGCTTGTCAACCATTATACATACCTACTTGCAATCTTTATGTGGAATTATTTGTATGCTCGTTTATATTTAAAGTCACAACATAGCATGGCCGGGAACCACACTAGTGGATCTTGAGGGGTGCCTAACACCTTCCCCTCGAGATAATTTCTAGCCCTTACCCGAACTCTGGTTTTCCAACTCAAAACTCGTGGTGTCCTAATGCACTTAATCATTAGGTGGCGACTCTTCAAATCCAAAAACCCAATTCCTAAACGGGAATAGAGTTGTCTTCCCAAATGTCGTAAACCCGATTTTGCGAGAAAAAGGGGGCGTCGACAACAGGCCTCACACGTACCATCACAAATCACTTGCATAACTTGATCACGCTGAAGGAACTGATCACTAACACCAATATGCCAAATTCAACTATGGCCAATCAATCTACCTTCTTCCAATTTATCCTTGATTGCTTTAGAGATAATACTAACTCCATCCAACACACAACATACTCCATCTGCACTCATCTCGAGTGACCTTGAATCACGAGACCATGCTGTCCCGAATCCCACGAACCACTTCATACCTTCCTTGCGCGCATATTCGCACCCTCAACTGATATGCCCATTCTGCTAATCCTATAACGAATCCGAAATCTCTTCTCATTTTCCTCTCAAGTTCTACACTGCAAGTCGAAACATCATAGAACACCTGTGCTTCTTCTCATAGGCTGCTATCAAGCTCGATTCTAAACCGTATCTATAGGCTCGAAATCACTAGGCATCACGCTTTATCTTTTGAATTCACTAGGACTGTTGTTGAGAGCCACCCGCTCTGACTTGGCCCCGAATATAATCAATTCCGTAAATCTTCTAGCACATGAATCCTAATTGGTGATGCACCTGGCAGAATCCCTTCCCTTGGAACCCGCATCTTTACAAACACAATCTTGAATCCTTCCCCAAGTCTGAACATGGGCCAATAAGGACAACGATAGCCCACCTTTAATAATTCCTCTGCTCAAATTACCACTTATGGTCTTTTCCCGTAGCTGAAATAGCCCATCAATATGCTAATAACCAGAAACCTCGCAAGTAATTAACCATGCAACCCCATCATAGGCGGTGGGACTCTCCCACTTAGCTCAAAGCCACTATTACACAACTCTGGAATTTACCAGGATTCTTAATCTCCTATTGACATAACCTTGCGCAATCAACTGCCAACATGCTCGATATCTTACTGTAGTAACCCCCTTTTTATACTCAGAATCATCAACAACATTCGCACAACCCATCCCTTCGCTGTATAACCAATAGAATTCTTCGCAGAAACCACGCGATCGCTAACCTGCTCACAGGGATGAACTACCTGTAGAAATCACTCCCGACATCTTCCAGTGCTGCTACACGGGGTACAATCACTACGACATCAATAACTCGTCCAGAGTCAGAGCTCACTCTCCAGCTGCACAAGTCCATTCACCCCTCGTGGACATCCATTAAATGTGCGGCAGCATCTTCCAAATTCAAAGTTATTTTCATCCTTCTTCATTCAAGCAGCTCCTTTCCGTTATATCAAATCTCCTGCTGCATAACAGCCCATACTTCAAATTTAATTCGTAGGCCCAAATTACCAATCACCAAAAAATTTCCCCAAATCACTCCAAGCTCTTATCAAGGTGCATAGTCATCCTACCACAATGCCCATATGCAACTCCGCTACTCTCCCACTTTGGCGGAACTCATCCTTTTAATCGACTACTCGGCCCTTGACCCCTTATACTCGGCCTTCTAGAAATTTTTAGTCGTCGTCTGACACTTTCCACACATCTTTCCTCGTCCTTTGCTACTCAGTTGTTGCCTTAATAAAATCTATCTTCATAACACTTGAATCCGAAGATCATCTCTCTCGAGCTGCCAATATTAGAAATGCCGATTCAACCCTGAACCACCTTGCCTCGCGATATCTAACAGTCGCTTCTTCCATACTAACCCGCAATATCCTGCCCATAAGGAGAATTGTAGAAGATCGTAACACCGGCGAGCTTAGTACATTTATCAAGGACAATGACACCTCATCACAGATGAGAATTCCTCCACACTTACTAATACCAAGCCTCGTTACTCCATCATCGCAAATCTGCACATTCTTAGTCTGATTGCCTTTCCCCCGCCGGAAGTAAAATACTGAATCTCTGAATCACGCACTAAGTAAACTTCCCTTCAAGTCATTCACTGCCCCGATACGTGGGCAAACATCCTACCATCATATCACTACTGCGGAACTATAGTTTATAGCATCATGGCAACTCGTGCCTAGCCTCAAAGCCCTCAGAAGTACCGCTACTGGGCTGAAACAATAAAATATCCTTCTACAAAGCGACGATAATAATCCGATCAGCTATACCGGGAGAAACATCTCGTAACACATCTGTAGTACCATTACGGTTCTTCAATTCTCGATTTATAACAAGCGGTTCGCGTCGCGTAAGATTGAGTAGGAGTGAATTAAAGGCATACGCCTCCAAGGATCAAATCGCACGATAAGGAATCAAGAAGGGAAGTACTCCTAACAGTCCTGCAGCCTCCCGAGGATAAGTACAGACGTCTCCGTACCGATCCGCGAGACTCTACTAGACTTGCTCATGACTCGTGAGACCCTAGGAACCTAGTGCTCTGATACCATGTTGTCACGGCCCAAAATCCACTAAGGGTCGTGATGGCGCCGGATACTGCTGTCACGCAAGCCAACCAAATCACTTAATCAAATTCTCGTTTTAATACTTTTGAAATCTAGGATTTTCCTTCAAATTTAGCAATTTAAAAGATAATTGTCTCAAATCAAATTTAAATGATAAGCAGTTAATACAAAATACTTCAAACCATCCCAGAACCCGATGTCACAAGTGCATGAGCAATTTCTAAGAAAAATCAAATAAAGTACAACAACTGTCCGGAACACAATATTGGACAGAAAATAAGTACAGATAATTGAAAGAGACTCTGCTGACTGCGGGTCGCCTCGAGAAGTGCAGCTCACCTAAGTCTCTGTATCCACCATGCTGCTACACCCAGTAGGCCACTAGAGTTACATATACATGTGCAACAAAAATGCACAGAAGTGTAGTATGAGTACGAAAACAACGTGTACTCAATGAGTATCCCGTCTAATCTCGAAGAAGTAGAGACGAGATGGTCAACTTCGACACTTACTAGTGGTCCAATAATAATAAGGTAAAGATGTGAGGAAAACATGGATTTATCTAGCAATTATAACTCATAGAGCAAGAAAACAGGTAACACCTTCTCAAATAATAAGGAAATTCCAAGATTTACTTTTCGTTATCTTTATTACTCCCTCCGTTTCAATTTATGTGAACCTGTTTGACTGGGCACGAAGTTTAAGAAAATATGAAGACTTTTAGAATTTGTGGTCCTAAACAAGTTAAAAAGGGGCCCAGAGTGTTTGTGTGGTTATAAAAGCTTCTCATTAAGGGTAGAATTGTAAGTTTAAGCTAAATTGTTTCCAAATTTAAAAAGGGTTCATTCTTTTTGGAACGGACCAAAAAGGAAATAGGTTCACATAAACTGGAACGGAGGGAGTAGTTTATAGCGGGCCATAAAAAGGCAATATCAACTTCAATAAGTTTCAGGATAAGCAATGCAAGCATGCGCATATTATGCCGAGGCGATGGCCCGATCCAACAGAAATAAACTGTGCACTTGTCGAGGGTCGACGGCGCGCCTATAGATGCATCTATTTAATCTGTTGAGGCGTTCGGACCGTCCCATAAATAAACACACAGACAGTCAATCAAGAAGTCCACACGGAGTAATTATCCAATGAAAACAAATCCTCTTTTAACCATTTAAGAAAAATGAAGTTTTATCTGTTTAGAAATTCGTTTACTAATTCGATGTGATTTAAGCAATTCAAGCTATCAATAGGTTCGTAAATAATCCAAGTATAGCATGCTTTTGGGTCCTAACTACCCGGACAATAGCACAATAGTAGCTACGCACGGACTCTCGTCACCTCGTGCGTACGTAACCCCCACAAATAGGAGCACATAATCAATTGTTTCACCTATGGAGACAATTCCCTCTTACAAGGTTAGAAAGGAGACTCACCTTGCTCCGAAGATCCATAACCGGCATTCCACGCCCTTCCGAAGACTCGAATCGATGCACAACGCTCCAAAACTAGCCAATAATTATGTAAATCCATTAATATATGCTAAGGTACTCATTATAATCCAATTTATAACAATTCCTAACCCCGATCGAAAAGTTGACAAAAATGCCCTCGGGCCCACGTGCCCGGAATCCGAAATTTTTCGAAGATAAAGATTACCCATGGCCTCACGAACTCAAATATATGATTTTCTCTAAATTCCATACCCAAAATCGTGGTCAAAATCCAAGAATACTAGTTTTTTAGGTTTTTTTCCTCAAACCCCAAGTTTTCTACAATTTCCATGTTTAAATCCATATATAAACCTTGCATTTAACTCAAAACTGGCATAAATTACTAACCTCATGATGAATGACGGAACCCCCTCTTCAAAAGCTCCAAAAATCGCCCAAGCCAAGAGAAAAATGGGTGAAATGAACTCAACCCCAATTTTTAAACATTCTGCCCAACCCAGGTCCGCCCTTCTTCTCGTTCGCGACATTCCGCTCGCGTTCGCGAAGGCCAGTCACCCAGCTCTTCGCGTTCACGTACAAGGCCTCGCGTTCGCGTGGGCCAAAGACCCCAGGCCCAGTTTTTTTTTCCTTCTACGCGTTCGCGATCTCCTCCTCGCGTTCGCGTAGCAGCTCAGCCCACCCCTTCGCGTTCGCGACTGCCCCTTCGCGATTGCGAAGGCCAAAACCAGCAGCCTCCCACTTTCCTCTTTGCGTTCGCGAGACTCCCTCCGCGTTCGCCAAGAAGGAAACCAGATACCAGCAACCAGCAGTAGCTTTTTACCCAAATTCGATCTGTTAACCATCCGGAATCCACCCGAGGCCCCCGGGACCCCAACCAATCATACCAAGTAGTCCCAAAACACATTACGGACTTGCTCGAGGCCTCAAATCACATCAAACAACGGTAGAATCATGAATCGACCTCCAATCCAAGCTTTATGAACTTTAGAACTTCAAACTTCTACTTTCGACGTTTAAACCTATCAAATCACGTCCGATTGACTTCAAATTTTGCACACAAGTCATATTCGACATTACGGACCTAATGCAACTTCCGGAATCGGATTCCGACCCCGATATCAAAAAGTCCACTTCCGGTCAAACTTCTCAAAAACCTTCAAATTTCTATCTTTAGCCAAATGACTCCAAAATGACCTACGGACCACCAAATTCACTTCCGATCGCGCTCCCAACTTCAGAATCACCATACGGAGCTATTCACAGACTCGGAATCCCAAACGGACATCGATAACACTGAAATGCACTTCAAGCCAAACTTATGAAATTTCTTCAAAAATGCTAACTTCCACAATAGGCGCCAAAACGCTCTTGGGTTATCCAAATCCCGAACCGGGCATACGCCCAAGTCCGAAATCATCATATGAACCTGCTGGAACTTTCAGATCCCGATTTCGAGGTCGTTTACTCGAAAATCCAATCCCAGTTAATTCTTTCAACTTTAAGCTTCCGAAATGAGCATTCTCTTCCCAAATCAACTCCGAACTTCCCGAAATTCAATTCCGACCACGCGTACAAGTCATAACACCTGAAATGAAGCTGCTCATGGCCTCTGACTGCTGGACGGTGCGCTAGAGCTCAAAACAACCGGTCGGATCGTTACAAAAGTGACCCTGCTTTAATGCCTAAGATTATTTCTGAAGATCAAACACGACTACTGATGAGGCAGCAACAATTGACCTCAGCAGGGACAAGAGTGATCTCTTTCAGAAGAGATCATACTGGTTTCAGTTAACCCACTAATCTTCCTTACTCACCTACTAAGATCACTTGGAAAGGTAAAGAAGCTGCGACTGGAAATCAATTAGAAGTGGCAAGACAAAAGAAAGTTGGGAAGTTGAAGTGCAGGAAACTCAATGGGCACAAATCTAGGAATCTTGGTTATAGTATGTAGTTGCAAATCTGGTAGCAGTTTTAGCAGTTGTATTATAGCAGCGATAAAAATGTTTTGAAGGCAGAATGACATATAACATTGTATGTTTTGTTTTGATGTTTTGATTTGTACTGTAAAACTAATATTACAGCAGTTCTGGCAGCAGTTTTAGTAGTTGTATTGTAGTAGTAGTAAATAATATGGAATCTTGATTAAACGAACTCTAAGGAGAGAGAAGCTCTGGAGAAAAACATCCCAAGCGATTTCACCACTGATCGCTGCCATGGCCAACTTGGCTGGCTGGTCAACCTTCACCCTCCACCGCCTCAACAAATACGACCACAGAATCCAATCCCAGCCTTTAGATTTTTTGAAAATCCTGAAACCTTCAACATTGAACCGTGCCATGCAGGAACGAGCCAGATCTTGAACCAATTGCATTGCGTCGTGCGAGTTTGCTTAATGGACAGCCTATCGTTAAGTTTTCTGAAGCAGAGGTTTAGCGAATGAAAGTGATTGAAGGATTGCAATATGCAGTAGTTTGCAAATTTTTATATGGATGGCTTGAGCTTAATGAATTGTGTGGAATTATCCCTCTTCGATGTGGAATTAAAGGCAAGTATAACATTGGATATCTTCGCGACAGGCATGTATTAATTCGATTGACATTATGGCAAGATTTTATTAATTTTACGTCAAAGAGTGTGTATTATGTGAAAGACAAGGCTGGATATGAATACCAATTGAGGACGTTGATCTATGATGCAAAATTCAAAGCCAGTGAGGAAACACCAAAGGTAATGGCGTGGATTTCGTTTCCAAATTTGTTACCAACTTTTTTCGTCAGGGAGTGTCTATT
This sequence comes from Nicotiana attenuata, assembly GCF_001879085.1. Classification (NCBI taxonomy): domain Eukaryota; kingdom Viridiplantae; phylum Streptophyta; class Magnoliopsida; order Solanales; family Solanaceae; genus Nicotiana; species Nicotiana attenuata. The sequence continues at coordinate 269,983 of NW_017671425.1, read as the reverse complement.
TTCTTTGGTGTCAGCTGTGGGTAAGCCTCTTCACCTAGACATGGCTACTATTAATAAAATGAGGCCTAGTTGTGCACGAGTGAAAGTCCTTGTTGATTTGCTGTCTGACTTACCTAAGAAGGTGCGTATGGACATCGAGAATGAAGCAACTGGAGTCGTGAGAACTGAATGGAAATATTAAATATGATTATCTACCCAAATACTGTAAAGAGTGTAAGTTGCGGGCCATGACATAATAGAGTGTTGGAGGATTCATCCAGAACTAATGGAGAATAAGAATGCTGAACAACAGGATGGGTATGATGCTGCGAAACAAGGTGATCAAGCTACTGTATCAGCAAATTTAAATAAACAAAGTCCTTTAATGATTCTAGCGAGTGGGAAAGTTGTAGGCAATGTGACTGGTAAAGGTAAGGAACAACGGAAAGAGGTTAGAGATAATCGTGCAAAGAAGGTTGTTAATGAAAAGGAAGTTCAAGGAACTACTGGAAAAGAAATAATTCCAGTTAATCAGGGTGCAGGGCAGCAGGTGCAAGTGGGAAATAAATTTTCAGTGTTGGAAGTTGAGGAAGTTTTGAACGATGATGCTAATGCGGTGCAAAAATAGATTCAAACTATTGATAATGCTGGTGTGGTTCAGAATAATGGGGGAGATAATCAGGCTGATAATCAGCTGATGTTAGTAGCATATGGCAATAACCGAAGTCCAAGAGCTAGTCCAGGTCCTACTGGAAAAACATTAAATCCAACAGCTCCAAGATTCAATCCTAGTTCTCCTGGGACTGGGGTGTCAAAGGAAGGTAACAAAGGCAGTTCAGTTGCCAAAGCTAAGGATCGAGTCAATACAAATCCTAATGGGAGAAGGAATGAGGAGCTTAGAAATATAGAATCTACTGCTCAATGGGTAACTAGAGCCTTTGGTGGCAACAACGTTACATCTAACCAATCATGTCAAGAAATCCCATCACAATCGTTAGACACAATGGCCATAGTTGAGCAGGAAAATTTGAAAGAGCGATTAACTTTCTCTGGTGATAAGTTGTAGTGTGATCAGGTAGAGGAAGACCAAGAGGAAGATGAAGCTGAAGATAACAATGATGATGAGGAACAAATAGAAGAAGATGATCAAGAAGAATAGGAACATAGTGTCAATGGTAAGGAGAAGCCTACTGCTGTTCGAATAGAGAATGCTACATCAACAAGGGAAACACAGGACCTGAGCTCTAAACAGAATTAGGGGTTACAAGCTACAATTATTACAAATGCTGCAAAAAATTCTACAGATTCTATTTCTGCAGTGCCAGACCCAGGAGGTACAGGAAAACAACAACAGCTTCATGTCAATGCCATTACCAGTCTAGCAGAGATCAATAATGAAGGGGTGCAACAGTTTATGAGTCCTACAAAGAAAGGGGGGAGATGTAGGAATTACTACAAGCATTATAAATGTTAATACTCCAATTGATTTAGTGGCCATGTTTCTAAGGAGAATGTTGGTAAAAATTTGATTCCAAAGCCTATCAAAAACCAACTGATCGCACAAGATAGACAGGAGAAAGAAGATGATAATCAGACCGAGAAAGGCAAGGAATAGATGCAGAATCAACGACAGAAAGCTTCATGAATGTATCAAGGCAAGGTGACATCTCTCTTAGGCAAAGAAAAAGGAAAATCAACTGGTAAGGGAAGGAAAAAGCAAACAAAAGAAATTCCTAGCATGCATGCACCTGGGGTTCAAACAAGGAGGACTTTATCTAAATCCAACAATTAGCGATGAATGCTATGATTTGGAATATTAGATCAGTAAACACTAAGAGAGCTTTTGAAACGCTTATAAGAATGCATAAAAAATATAATTTTCTGTTTATTGGTTTGATGGAGCCAATGCAACAAGGTAGGAAAATGGATAAATACAGGAGGAAAATTGGTGTTGCTCAAGGTATTACCAATATCTCAAACAAAATCTGGGCTTTTTTGGATGAGAAATATGAAGTTACAATTTTGATGAACATGGTGCAGCAGTTGAATGTGAGATTAGTAGACACTGAAGATCATAAGGAATTTATCCTTACACTCATTTATGCTAAATGTGATGCAATAGAACGAATAGAGCTTTGGGACTCTTTGTACGCATTGGCAGTAGACATGACAATCCCTTGGCTCGTTGGGGGAGATTTTAACGTCATTTGGGACGAGGAGGAAAAATTTGGAGGATTGCTTATGCATATAAATGAGGTTGATAATTTTAGACATTGCGTCAACACATGCAATCTATTTGATTTGGGCTTCAAAGGGAGCATTTTTACATGGTGGAACGGGCGAGCTAAAGAGGATTGTATTTTTAAACGTTTGGACAGATGCTTAGCAAATATGGAGTTACAGCAAGTTTGGCCTGGTCTGGAGATCATTCATCTGTCAAAAACTAGCTCAGATCATAGTCCAATGCTGCTAAATTTCAATCCTAATACTGTTCCTGTCAAGAAAGCTTTCAGATTTTTAAATTTCTAGGCCAAACATGATACGTTCCTGGACGTGGTGAAGGAAAATTGGACAGCTGACTTCCATGCCAATCCATTCATCTTGTTTAAATACAAGTTGAAGAAGCTGAAGAAGGCCTTGTCAATTTGGAGTAAAACCACGTATGGTGATATTTTCCAACAGTTATCTAGCCTGGAGGAGGTGGTGAAGGTGCACGAGACACAACTTGAGATGAGTCCTACAATTCAGAATAGGGAGAGACTTCATAGAGTTCAGGCAGAATTGTTCAAGTACTTGGCATTGGAGGAAGAATTTTGGAAGCAAAAATCAGGCATGTCTTGGTTTCAAGATGGAGATAGAAATACCAAGCTCTTTCATGTACAAGTAAATGGAAGAAGAAAAAGTTACAATTGAGAAGAATTCAGTCTAGTGATGGGAATTGGCTAGAGGAGAATGATGAAATGGTTGCCAAAGCTGTGAGATTTTTTCAAGATCAATTCACTAAAGCTACTGTCCCTAGTTCTTTTGGGATATTAGATCATATTCCTCACATGCTGAATAGTGAGCAGAATTGCGATTTAGTAAGACAGCCTACTTGTGAAGAAGTCAAACTGGCACTGTTTGGATTAAATAGTGAGAGCCTGGAGGGCCAGATGGTTGCAATGGGAATTTTTTTAAATGCTGTTGGGATATAATTGGCGAGGATGTGGTGGAAATAGTGAAAGCGATCTTTGATAGGCAAGATCTACCTAAGTTTGTGACTTACAAAAATTTAGTTTTATTTCCAAAAAAGAAAGAGGTGATTACATTTTCAGATATGAGGCCTATTAGCCTAAGCGATTTCGTCAACAAAATTTTCTCAAGGGGTCATACATGAGAGGTTAGTCAACATACTTCCTACTCTTATCTCTGATGAACAGGCAGGTTTTGTGAAGGGTAGAAGAATTGTGGAGAATATTTTATTAACTCAAGAGATAATCACTGATATGCGACTGAGAACCAAGGCAGGGCCTAATGTGGTAATAAAATTAGACATGAAGAAGGCTTATGATCAATTATCTTGGATATTTTTGACCAAGGTACTGAGGAAAATGGGCTTTTGTGAGAGATTCATAGGCATGGTTTTTGGCTTAGTGTCTAACAATTGGTACTCAGTTCTTCTCAATGGCCAACCGTATGGATTCTTTAAATCTACTAGAGGAGTTAAGCAAGGTGATCCATTGTCGCCTACTTTATTCATATTGGCAGCGGAAGCATTATCAAGGGGATTGAATGCACTTCACTTGAATTTATATTTTTGTGGCTATGGGTTACCAAAATGGAGTTCTAAGATTAATCACCTATCATACGCAGATGATAACATCATTTTTTCTTCATCAAATGCCACCTCGCTCCAACTGATCATGGATGTACTGAGTGCCTATGAAACCGCCTTTGGACAATTGATAAATAAGGCAAAGTTAGCAGTGTATTCACATCATTCAGCAAGTGAAGAAGTTGTGGTGAAGGTACAAAGGATCACTGGAATTGGTCGTCAAGATTTCCCATTCATTTATCTTGGATGTCCTATTTTCTATGCAAGAAAGAAGATGGTTTTTTATCAAGGTGCTCGATAAATTACAATCCTGGAAAGGTAAGTTGTCGTCGATTGGAGCCAGGGCAGTTTTAATATCCCATGTGTTGCAAAGTATGCCAATTCATTTGCTCTCAGCTGTTAATCCTCCTGCATTTGTAAATAAGCTATACAAAATATTTGCAAGGTTTTTTTGGAGTAATTCAGTAGATGGAAGAGCGAGACATTGGACATCTTGGGATAAACTATGCCTGCCATGTGAGGAAGGAGGTGTAGGCTTTCTATCTCTACATGATGTGTCAAAAGCTCTTTTTTGTAAATTATGGTAGAAATTCAGAACTAAACCATCTTTATGGAGTGCTTTCATGAGTCAAAAGTATTGTAAAAAGATGAATGCATTAGTGGTGCCTTGGAGAAAGGGATCACATGTTTGGAGGAAGATGTTAGAAGTAAGGGATCTTGTTGAGCATCACATATTATGGCAACCAAGAATGGGATCATCACTTTTTTGGTTTGATAACCGGACAGGATTGGGAGCTCTCTATTTCGTTACACCTCCAGATTTCTGTTGTGATGAATCGGTTCATAATATTTATGATGTGGTGCAGCAGGGGACATGGGATGAAGACAAAGTAAGACAAATATTGTTGTCGCTACTGTGTTAAAACACAAAATCAAAAAACTGTTAGAAGAATAAAAGAAACTGGAAAACAGTAAAGAATAAGAAATATTCCGAGTCCACAATTTGCTTGTGCGTCCTTAAGGAATTTTAACCCCCTCACAAGTTGCCAAGGTAGTGGATTAAATCCTCCCAGGATGAAACGGAATAAACCTTCCTGCAACAGTGGCAATACAAACTGCAGGATACCAACGAACTCAAAAAACGGAGCAAAATCACACTTACGAATTTGAGAGAGAGAGACTGCGAATTAGAATGCAGTATTTTCAGAAAGAAGGAAGTTCTGTAATGTTTTTGGTGTATTAAAAACGAAGTCATGCCTCAGAATTTATAGGCAATTATTGGAAGAGGTGTGATGTTTGTTCTGGAAAAGGTGTCTGTTCAGAAGTTTACGCGTCCTGCCGCGGTCCTACCGCGGTTACGCCAGGACCGCGGCCAAACTAGCCTTCTAAATCTGCAGCAGTGTTCTGGCACGGTCCTACCGCGGTTACGCCAGGACCGCGGCCAGACTATCCTTCTGAATCTTCAGCAGTGATCTGGAATTTAATTAATTATTAAATAATAATTAAAT
>NW_017671425.1:256063-264487 GCF_001879085.1 Nicotiana attenuata | reverse complement strand
GGTAATCATTAAAGAACGTGTAAAGTTCTATCCTTGTTACTGAACATTGTCTTCAGCACGAGAAGGGACCAAAGATTTTACTTTGACAATGTTGAACCGGTCAATCACAACTTTGTTTGAGCTCCTTGAACCTAGATCTCGGAACATCCAAAATTCTAGGTAGAGTTACCGCCATGTTGACTTGTCCTCGGCCATAGTCCCATTCCCTTAGATAATTTCTCAACTCCCTCTCTAGTTAAGCCTTTTGTAAGCGGATCCGCCACATTATGCTTTGATCTTACATAATCAATAGTGATAATTCCACTAGAAAGTAGTTGTCTAACGGTGTTATGTCTTCGTCGTATATGATGAGACTTTCCGTTATACATAACGCTCCCTGCCCGTCCTATAGCAGCCTCACTATCGCAATGTATGCAAATAGGAGCCAAAGGTTTTGGCCAGAACGGAATGTCTTCTAAGAAATTTCGAAGCCATTCAGCTTCTTCACCGGCTTTATCCAAAGCTATAAACCTGATTCCATTGTAGAGCGAGCGATGCACGTTTGTTTGGAAGACTTCCAAGATACTGCTCCTCCACCAATAGTAAAAACATATCCACTTGTGGACTTTGTTTCTGTTGAGCCGGTTATCCAATTTGCATCACTATATCCTTCGATAACCGCAGGATATTTATTGTAGTGCAAAGCGTAGTCTTGGGTATATTCCAAATATCCCAGAACTCGTTTCATTGCCACCCAGTGATGTTTGTTTGGATTACTTGTGAATCGACTAAGTTTACTTATTGCACAAGCTATATCAGGTCGTGTACAGTTCATGATGTACATTAAGCTTCCCAACACACGAGCATACTCCAATTGAGACGTACTTTCACCTTTATTCTTTATAAGATGATGATTTAAGTCAATTGGAGTTCTTGCACTTCTAAATTCCAAGTGTTTGAATTTTTCAAGTACCATTTTCACGTAATGTGATTGAGACAAAGCTAGACCCTGAGGATTCCTCTGGATTTTAATTCCTAGAATTACATCGGCAACTCCTAAGTCTTTCATATCAAACTTACTAGCAAGCATACGCTTAGTAGCTTGAATGTCGGCAATGTCTTTGCTCATTATTAGCATATCATCAACATATAAGTAAACAATGACTATTTGATTTGGAACGTTCTTAATGTAAACACATTTATCACATTCATTAATCTTAAAGCCATTTGACAATATTGTTTGGTCAAATTTCGCATGCCATTGCTTGGGTGCTTGTTTTAGTCCATAAAGAGACTTAACAAGTCGACATACCTTCTTTTCTTTTCCCGGAACCACAAACCCTTCAGGTTGGTCCATGTAAATTTCTTCCTCTAAATCACCATTTAAGAAGGCTGTTTTTACATCCATTTGATGGATTTGAAGATCATATAAGGCGGCTAATGCTATTAGCATCCGAATGGATGTAATTCTTGTTACCGGCGAGTATGTGTCAAAATAGTCAAGACCTTCTCGCTGTCTAAATCCTTTGACAACAAGTCTTGCCTTGTATTTGTCAATAGTACCATCGTCTTTCATTTTCTTCTTGAAAATCCATTTAGAACCCAATGTTTTGTTACCTGGAGGAAGATCAACCAATTCCCATGTATGGTTGCTCAATATGGATTCTATTTCATTATTGACAGCTTCTTTCCAATATTGTGCTTCTGAGGAAGACATTGCTTCCTTGAAGGTACGAGGATCATTTTCTAGCAGGAAAGTCAGAAAATCTGGACCGAATGAAGTAGATGTCCGTTGACGTTTACTTCTTCTCGGATTTTCCTCATTAGGCATACCATCTGTTATTTCCTCCGAGGTCGTTTTGACTTTTGGTAGGTCACTTCACTTTCCTTTTTATACGGATAAATAGTTTCAAAGAATTCAGCATTATCTGATTCTATTATCGTATTAACGTGAATTTCAGGATTTTCTGACTTATGAACCAGAAAACGATATGCCTTGCTATTGGTTACATATCCAATAAATACACAATCAACCGTTTTTGGACCTATCTTAACCCTTTTAGGTTTAGGAACTTGTACCTTAGCTAAACACCCCCACACTTTGAAGTATTTCAAGCTGGGCTTCCTTCCTTTCCATTTCTCATAGGGAATGGACTGTGTTTTACTATGAGGTACACGGTTGATTATTCGGTTAGCTGTAAGTATAGCTTCCCCCCACAAGTTCTGTTGGTAAACCAGAACTTATCAACAACGCTTCATCATCTCTTTCACGTTCGATTTCTTTCTCTCCGCCAATTCACTAGAATGTGGAGAGTAAGGGGCGTTGTTTGGTGAATAATGCATTTTCCAAACATACTTTTCCAAAAGGAGAGATTCATATTCGCCACCCCTATACTTCTTATCTTTTGATCTTTTGTTTAGTCGTGTTTCAACTTCACTCTTGTATTGCTTAAAAGCATCAATTGCCTCATCTTTACTATTAAGTAAATAAACATAGCAATATCTCGTGCTATCGTCAATAAAGTATAATAAAATACTTTTTCTCCACGCGAGATGGTGTTGACTTCATGTCGCAAATATCTGTGTGAAAAGTCTAAAGGACTTGAATTCCTTTCAACGGACTTTATAAGGAGGCTTAGCATACTTTGATTCACCACATATTTGACATTTGGAATTAAATGCAATCAAATTTTGGCAATACTTCTAAATTTTATCATTTTTCGCAATGTTTTGAAGTTGACATGACCTATGCGTGAATGCCATAAAGTTTTGACCCAAGTAAGATAAGAAGAAGGCATCAACTTTATTGATAGGAAACTGCTATTACATTTAGCTAAAAAGGCCTCATTCAGGTAACCTTTTCCTACTACACATCTATTCTTACTTAGTACAACACTATTAGAAATAAAAAAATACATTTGAATCCATTATTGACAAGAAGTGAGGTAGACACAAGATTCTTGCGAATTTCTGGAACATGGAGAACTTGGTTTAGAGTCACTATTTTTCCTGACGTCATCTTCAATGCAATCTTGCCAACTCCTTCAATTTTTGGCTGTAGACGAATTTCCCATGAAAATGTCTCGCGGGTCCTGCGGGGGCATAAGAAGAAAATAACTCCTTGTTAGCACAAACATGGCGAGTGGCTCCAGAATCTATCCACCCATTCTTTAGGATTTCCTACCAAGTTGCATTCAGACAACATGGCACACAAATCCTCCATTTCTTCAGCATTTAACATGTGCTGTCTTGTTCTTTTCTTATCATTCTTTTGGTGCACGACAATCCACGGCCTATGCCCAGATTTTCCACAGTTGTGGCAATTACCCTCGAACTTTTTCTTTGCTTGGGTAATTCTTTGGTCCAGAAGCCTTCTCTCTCTTTCTTATTTTGTGGCGCCTCCTCAACAATGTTATCCCTTATTATTGTCGAGTTTCCACGTGACTTCTTTTTCAGCATTTTTGTTGTCTTCTTCTTATCCTCAAACGAACAATCAAAGTCTTCAAGTGTCATCTCCTTTCGCTTGTGTTTTAGATAGTTCTTTAAAGTCCTTCCACAACGGAGGTAATTTCTCAATGAAAGCGGCAATTGAAAGGCCTCATTATGACCATACATTCAGCAAGGAGGTCATGCACAATGACTTGTAATCTTGGACTTGAGTTATGACCGACCTAGAATCAATCACTTGAAATCCAAAAACCTTGCAGCCACGAACTTCTTAAGTCCGGCATCCCTCAGTCTTTGTACTTCTTCTCAAAGCGCATTCCATAACGTTTTGAAGTTTCTATGACACTATAGACATTGTACAAGCTATCTTCCAAACAACTCAAAATGTAGTTTTTTGCACAAAGAAATCAGAATGTTTCCATGCTTCAATTACAACAAATCGTTCGTCATCCGGAGTGCCTTCAGCCAGGACCGGAGGATCCTCCTTGATAAATCGCTGCAAACTCAACGTAGTAAGATAGAAGAGCATCTTCATTTGCCAACGTTTGAGTCGATTCCGAAAAACTTTCCGGGTTTTTTCTGCTGGTGACATAGCATGAGCAGGAGTTGAACGGCTTGACGAGGCAACAACATTCATAAGTAGCACCCGTTCCCCCAACATTTCCATTAGTTTGGTTTTCATTCGTCATTTTTCTGTAGAGTTGGAAACAAAACAGAACTTTGTTTAAATCAGTGAAGTTTTGATATATTCAAACTGAATACCAAACCAAACATACAACACGTAACAATGGTGAAGTTTTTATATACTTCAAACCCGTACGTTTTTAATTCCCGGTAAAGTTTTGATATACTTTAAACCGACAGAACAATATTGGAGTAGAAAGCACGAAGGCTTTAGTCTCCAAACCAGTTATACAAAATATAGATAACAGTTTAATATATATTTCAAACACAGAAACGTTAGATTTAAATTCCTTGAGTGTTGTTCGCTACTGTGTTAAAACACAAAAATTAAAACTGTTAGAAGAATAACAGGAAACTGGAAAACAGTAAAGAATAAGAAATATCCGAGTCCACAATTTGCTTGTGCGTCCTTTAAGGAATTTTAACCCCCTCACAAGTTGCAAGGTAATGGATTAAATCCTCCCAGGATGAAACGGAATAAACCTTCCTACAACAGTGGCAATACAAAACTGCAGGATACCAACGAACTCAAAAAGAAGAGCCAAATCACACTCACGAATTTGAGAGAGAGAGACTGCGAATTAGAATGCAGTATTTCAGAAAGAAGGAAGTTCTGTAAATGTTTTTGGTGTATTAAAAACGAAGCCATGTCTCAGAATTTATAGGCAATTATTGGAAGAGGTGTGTGATGTTTGTTCTGAAAAGGTGTCTGTTTCAGAAGTTTACGCGTCTGCCGCGGTCCTACCGCGGTTACGCCAGGACCGCAGCCAAACTAGCCTTTCTGAATCTGCAACAGTGTTCTGGCGCGATCCTACCGCGGTTACGCCAGGACCGCGGCCAGGACTATCCTTCTGAATTCAGCAGTGATCTGGCATTTAATTAATTATTAAATAATTAATTAAATAAATTTTGTCCAAAATAATCTTATCGATCGATTTCCAAATCCAAATCCAAAGCCGAAGCCGAGCCGAGCGAGCGACGACGACGGTGCGAGGGGTTCATTTCTCTTCAACTCCTTTTAAGAGCTTTAAGAAGTGATTACTATATATAAGCACACAAATGTAGTTTGTCCCTCACCAATGAGGGACAAAGTTCAAGTCAAAAGCTCACTTTATTCAAATTTTCATTCCTCCATTTTATTTCCCACCATTTCCAATTCACACTCTTAGACTTTAAAGCCCAATTCTTAAAGTCTTTTGAAGCCCAATGCCTTTAAAGTCCAACAAATATTGCCACAGGATCTTGCCTCACATATTCTGGGAAAATGTTAAACCTCCAGGTTCAATTGATGTACTGTACAAACCAATATGGGTCTCTTGAAACTCGAGGTGAATTTACAGTAAAATCCGCATAGAAATTTGTGAGGAGTAGAAGAAGATACTGCCATCACATTAAGAATATCGTGGGTAAAAGGGCTTCCATTTAAATCTCATTCTTATTGTGGAAATTGTGGAGAGGGAAACCACCATTAGATGATGCTATTCGAAGGATGGGGTATTGCATGCCTTCAAGATGTTGGTGTTGTGTGAAATTCGGAGGAAGAAACAGTGGCACAGTTACTTTTCAAATCATATGCAAGCTAGGAAATGTATGGTCATACTTCTTATCTTTTGCAAGGATACTTGTGAAGGATTAAATCTGCATCAAACAATTGTGAAATGCTGGATGTAAGGGTTATTCCAAGACTTCAACAAATATTTCAAGCGTTACTTGCGTTATAGTTTGGGAGTTATGGAAAGAAGAAATAGTTACAAATATGAAGATATGGTGTCTATTAACAAGTAGTGTACAAGATCTACCACAATACAGTCGCTTGTCAAGGTGAGGAAGCCATGTATTCGAAATGTGCCATATAGAATGGCCAGACATTCTGCACATGATGGAGAATTACATACCTAGGCTGAAGCGTGAATAAGGTACTGTGGGAATTTCCAATGTAAGGATGGATAAAAATCAATAAGGATGGGCATCAAGGGGCAACCCAGGCAGGAGTGCGATTGGTTATGTACTAAGGGATGAACATGGAGATGTTATCTATGCGAGAGGAAAGGAAATTCAAGAAGTGACAAACACCAGTAGCGAAGGCAATGGCAATTCTTGAGGCATTGGAGTACTATATACATAATGATCTATCTAATATTTGGCTCCAAACAGATTCTATGTTGCTCAAAAAGGTTATTGATGGAACTTGAAAACCTCCTTGGATTACTGAGATGAGCATGTCGAGAAAATACGGAAATGCTAGAAGTATGTAATGGTAGAATGTCTCATATTATTAGGGAAGGGAACAAATTGCGGATATGTGGCAAATTATGATTTGGATGTTGGATCTTTTGAATGCCATGGATTTCACCATTTTAGACACATATGAGAGGAGGATTGTGAATGATGACAAATTACAATGTCATATTTACTTGTCAAAGTTGCAAGGAGTTAGGAGGGAAGGAGGAAAGGAGTGCAATGGGAAAAGGATAAGAGCAGGGATATCATGATGGATCACAATTCTCAAATCTTTATAGAGGAGAGGGTTGTGATTCTGGTTTATGCTAACAATGTTTGCTTTTTTGCAGTACACGATACTGTGTCCATGCCTTATCTTTTGGTGCAAGCCTAGAGGTGGTATTAACACTTAGTGTTCATTCCCTTGAAGGAGTACCAAAGATAAGCACAAGCATGGAAGCAAGGAGAAAATCGTGCAGTATAGGTTTCAATCGTGCCATGTTGGATCCAAAATTAGAAGGCCATATGCTAGAGTCACACACACACATAGCACTGCTCAAATATATATAGAGTCACAGCTCAAAGGAAGACACATTTGAAGACCAAACTCAGCAGAACACCTCCAGAACAAATCAGCTAAAGGTACTGCATGCATAAGAAGAAACAGCCCAGATTCTTTGTATCATTTTCGAGAGGTAGGTGTCTTTGGAAAACAAACTTGGGAACAAATGAGGTGTTATGGGAATTTATCCAAATACATATCAACTCCTCAAAGGTACAGGAAGTGAGGTACCCAGGTTTACACTCTGATCAACAGTGGAAATCACACGCAAATCTCAGTAAAAGGTACGGGTTTAATTGTGTACATTCTGGTGCATTGTGGAAACTAGTAAGCATGCGCGTGGAAGTGATGGTTTGTGGATCAAAAATCCAAAAGATTCTAAGAATCCAACAGCACATACAAGGACTCAGGAAAAAATCAAGGTAGAACACCTTAGTTCTGAAGGAGCACACATAGTCAATCTGCCCAGAAATTGCAGGGCAATAAGGTCAGATACAGATTTTTTGGATCATTTTACGGGTACAATGGAGCTACTAAGGAACAACTTTCAGCTGAACATGATATGTAGGACTATAGAGGATGACAAACATGGATGGAAAATATGGAATCAACTGACAAAAAGCCATGAAAATTTGTTGACAAATGGGATAGACAACATGAGCTTTCACGGATGGATAGTGCTAATTGTATGTACGCATGAGTCCACATGTTCAGCATTAATGGTGGGTATTTTTGTGCAGTCTCATGAGCATAAGGAACAATTCTACCGAGAGTCATGGAGCTGTTTACAATAGAGGCACAATGAGGACACAATACTGCCCAGATTTTCAGTATTTTGGGCAAGCATGGAAAAGCTGCCTTATTCCCAACCTTGGATGAAAATCACTTACATGGAAGATCATTTCACAATTTTGATACTATATATGAATAAGGGAGTCTACACTACACGAGGAAGGATGCTCAACTTCTGGGCAATGCGGACAGATTATGGCTACTACTGTAATAGGCTAGTTTTTAAATTTTTTGTGTGTTTGTCTAGATCAGAATGTAATATCAGTTGTGGGTATCACATGCCCAAAATTGGTAATAGGATCTATGTACTAGACATATCTTATGGTCTTACTCTTTGTAAGACAACATGCTACTTTGTTTTTGTCTCTTATTATATATATTAAAACTAGCCCTAGGCACCTCGCCTAGTGGATTTACAAAAAAAAAAATATGTTTTGATGGCAGAATGACGTGTTGACATTCATAGCTTCTTTGCTTTCAGACTTGGGTACAAACTTGCCCCACTTCCTGACTTCTTGCTTGTCATTCCCTTTGCGAGGTTCATAGATGGGCAGCCTTTCATTTCCAGCGGAGGCCATGCTCAATTCCATGTCATGGGCACGAGTTGCAAGTTCTTCAAATGTGCTAGGCTCGATACCCTGCAAGATGTAGCGCTATCCCCAATGCATGCCTTGGATGCACATCTCTATGCTTGAAGCTTCACTAAGCCTGTCTTTGCAGTTGAGGCTTGCATTCCTCCA